>NW_028296513.1:0-135000 GCF_964197995.2 Scardinius erythrophthalmus | reverse complement strand
TTAGACTGTTATGGTACATATGCTCACCAATTTTTGTGAAGTTCTGAGTTTTCGTTTAGGATTTATAGGCTTTTAAATGCATTTTGCCACGCCCATTTTCATTATGACCCAATATACCCATGCGAAAAATGCTAAAGTTGAACTTTTTTTGATAATTATTGATCTAGAGAGTCCAGAGAATTACCCTAGACTGGTCTTGTTCCGATCGGGCAAAAAACCTAGGACTAGTTCGCAAAAGTAGGTTTTTAACATAATTGCGAATATTTAATGAACGGTTTGATTGACAGCAATGGTTCTTGAGGCAAAGTTGTTCAGCATGAGCAGATCTATCAAATGATATGCATTTTGTGACAATAAGTGTAACACCACGTGATTACAGAGCCATAAAACTCGTTAGCGCCAACTAGTGGCCGATTTCTTTCAAAATTCTTACAGACCTCTAGGGCCATGAGTTGAACATGCCCATCGAGTTTCGTTCCGATCGGCCTCCGTTAACCTTGTCTAATAGGTGCTCAAATTTCATTGGTCGATGGCGGCCATGTTTTTCGAGATACGCCAAAGTCCTCATAGACATACATGGCACCTTGGACCAAGACACTGCATACCAATTTTCAAGTCAATCGGACAAACGGTCACGTGGTCATAGCCCTTTTCATGTTTTTTTTCATGTTATAGCGCCACCTAGTGATCAATCGTCGACATTTTTTTACTATGACCCCAGATTGAACTCTTACACATGTGTACCAAGTTTGGTGAAGATATCTCATTTCCTTTTCGAGTTATAGCCATTTTAGTAAAATAGGCTCCTCCCACAACATTAATTTATCACCCCCTAGCGACCAGGAATCGAAATTTCGACTTTTTTTCGATAATTATTGATCTTCAGACTCCAAAGAACATTTCTGCACTGCTTTGGTTCCGATCGGGTGAAAAACCAGGGACTAGTTCGCAAAAGTAGGTTTTTGACAAAATTCAAAATGGCGGAAAAATTTGCATACCTGAAATAAAATCGGAGATATACGTTTTGACCTTCAGGCGTCCAGCTTTCCAATGATATAGGACACTTGAGTCTACGACATACGGTCTAGGAGTTATGAGCAGTTCCGCGCTTTTGGTTGCTATAGCGCCACCTATGGGCCAATCTGGGTCATACTTTGATAGGTTCTCCCCAAATTGAGGACTACCATTTGGCCAAGTTTCAAGGTTCCAGCTCTTACGGTTTGGGCTGCACGATGCGTTTTAGGGGAGAATAATAATAATAATAATAATTAAAGCTGCAAGCAGCATTTATCGGGATTCAAGCAGTTAAAGCCTTTTAGGCATTTAAGCACAAAAGCATCAAAAGTTATTAAGATTTATTTAGCAAGCATGTAATCACGGACATAATAGATGGAAAAGACCATTTACAGCCAATACAGGCAGTTTACATAGGAAATATATGGTTTTAAAGCTTTTTAACAGTTATAGCGCCACCTATCGTCCGATCTCCATAAAATTTTGCATGCTTGTTAATGATGTTATGTCACATATGCTGACCAATTTTTGTGAAGTTCTGCATTTTCATTTATGATTTATAGGCTTTTGACTGTATTTTGCCACGCCCATTTTATAAATGACCCTATTACAGCCATCCAAATGCAAAAGTTCAACTTTTTTTTGATAATTATTGATCTAGAGAGTCCAGAGAATTGTCCTAGACTGGTCTGGTTCCGATCGGGTGAAAAACCTAGGACTAGTTCGCAAAAGTAGGTTTTAGACATATTCGTGAATATTTAATGAACGGTTTGATTGACAGCAATGGTTCTTGAGGCAAAGTTGTTCAGCATGAGCAGATCTATCAAATGATATGCATATTGTGTGGATGAGTGTAACACCACGTGATTACAGAGCCATAAAACTCGTTAGCGCCAACTAGTGGCCGATTTCTTTCAAAATTCTTACAGACCTCTAGGGCCATAAGACGAACATGCCCATCGAGTTTCGTTCTGATCGGCCTCCGTTAACCTTGTCTAATCGGTGCTCAAACTTCATTGGCCGATAGCGGCCATGTTTTTTGAGATACGCCAATGTCCTCATATACATACATGGCACCTTGGACCAAGACACTGCATACCAATTTTCAAGTCAATCGGACTAACGGTCAGGTGGTTATAGCCTGTTTTATGTTTTTTTCATGTTATAGCGCCACCATGTGGCCAATCGCCGCGATTTTTTTACCGTGACCTCAGATTGACCTCTTACACATGTGTACCAAGTTTGGTTAAAATACCTCTTTTACTTCTGGAGTTATAGCCATTTTAGTAAAATAGGCTCCTCCCACAACGTTAATTTTGCACCCCCTAGCGACCATGAATCGAAATTTCAACTTTTTTTCGATAATTATTGATCTTCAGACTCCATAGAACAATTCTGCACTGGTTTGGTTCCGATCGGGCGAAAAACCAGGGACTAGTTTGCAAAAGTAGATTTTAGACAAAATTCAAAATGGCGGAAAATCTATCATGGCGGAAATAAAATCGGAGATATACGTTTTGTTCGTCAGGCGTCCAGCTTTCCAATGATATAAGACACTTGAGTCTATGACTTACGGTCTAGGAGTTATGAGCAGTTTCGCGCTTTTGGTTGCTATAGCGCCACCTATGGGCCAATCGGGGTCATAATTTGATAACCTCTCCTCGATTTTTGTACTACCATATGGCAAAGTTTCAAAGCTCTAGCCCTTACGGTTTGGGCTGCACGATGCGTTTTACGGCAGAATAATAATAATAATAATAATAATAAAAATCAGCACAATTACAATAGGGTTTCAGCACTTCGTGCTTGAACCCCTAATTAAAGCTGCAAGCAGCATTTATCGGGGTTCAAGCATTTAAGGCCTTTAGGCACATAAGCATTTAAGACATTAAGATTTATTTAGAAAGCTTTTAACCACTGAAATAATAGATGGAAAAGTCCATTTACAGCCAATACAGGCAATTTACCATAGGAAATATGTGTTTTTTAAAGCTTTTTAACAGTTATAGCACCATCTATAGTCCGATCTCCATGAAATTTTGCATGCTTGTTAATGATGTTATGGCACATAAGCTCACCAATTTTCGTGAAGTTCTGAGTTTTTGTTTAGGATTTATAGGCTTTTGAGTGCATTTTGCCACGCCCATTTTCTTTATGACCCAATATACCCATGCGAAAAATGCAAAAGTTCAACTTTTTTTTGATAATTATTGATCTTGAGAGTCCATAGAATTGTCCTAGACTCGTTTGGTTCTGATCGGGCGAAAAACCTAGGACTAGTTCGCAAAAGTAGGTTTTTAACATAATTACGAATATTTAATGAACGGTTTGATTGACAGCAATGGTTCTTGAGGCAAAGTTGTTCAACAAGAGGAGATCTATCAAATGGTATGCATTTTGTGACAATAAGTGTAACACCACGTGATTACAGAGCCATAAAACTCGTTAGCGCCAACTAGTGGCCGATTTCTTTTAAAATTCTTACAGACCTCTAGGGCCATGAGTCGAACATGCCCACCGAGTTTCGTTCCGATAGGCCTCCGTTAACCTTGTCTAATAGGTGCTCAAACTTCATTGGCCGATGGCGGCCATGTTTTTTGAGATACACCAATGTCCTCATAGACATACATGGCACCTTGGACCAAGACACTGCATACCAATTTTCAAGTCAATCGGACTAACGGTCAGGTGGTTATAGCCTGTTTTATGTTTTTTTCATGTTATAGCGCCACCATGTGACCAATCGCCGCGATTTTTTTACCGTGACCTCATATTGACGTCTTACACATGTGTACCAGGTTTGGTTAAAATACCTCTTTTACTTCTGGAGTTATAGCCATTTTAGTAAAATAGGCTCCTCCCACAACGTTAATTTTGCACCCCCTAGCGACCGTGAATCGAAATTTCAACTTTTTTTTGATAATTATTGATATTCAGACTCCAGAGAACAATTCTGCACTGGTTTGGTTCCGATCGGGCAAAAAACCAGGGACTAGTTCGCAAAAGTAGATTTTCGACAAAATTCAAAATGGCGGAAAATCTATCATGGCGGAAATAAAATCGGAGATATACGTTTTGTTCGTCAGGCGTCCAGCTTTCCAATGATATAAGACACTTGAGTCTATGACTTACGGTCTAGGAGTTATGAGCAGTTTCGCGCTTTTGGTTGCTATAGCGCCACCTATGGGCCAATCGGGGTCATAATTTGATAACCTCTCCTCGATTTTTGTACTACCATATGGCAAAGTTTCAAAGCTCTAGCCCTTACGGTTTGGGCTGCACGATGCGTTTTACGGCAGAATAATAATAATAATTAAAGCTGCAAGCAGCATTTATCGGGGTTCAAGCAGTTAAAGCCTTTTAAGCATTTAAGCACAAAAGCATCAAAAGTTAAGATTTATTTAGCAAGCATGTAACCACGGACATAATAGATGGAAAAGACCATTTACAGCCAATACAGGCAGTTTACCATGGGATATATATGGTTTTAAAGCTTTTTAACAGTTATAGCGCCACCTATGGTCCGATCTCCATAGAATTGTTTACTGTGACCTCAAATTGAACCCATACACATGTGTACTGAGTTTGGTGAAGATATCTCATTTACTTCTTGAGTTATAGCCATTTTAGTAAAATAGGCTCCTCCCACAACAATTTAGCACATTCTAGTATTATTTACTATGATTCTAGCATGATTTGCCATATTCTAGCATAATTTACCATGATATACTACATTCTAGTATGATTTACCATTGTTTACTGTGATTCTAGCATGGATTACCATAGTTTATCATGATTTATCATAGTTTACCATGATTTACCCTGTTCTAGCATAGTTTACCATGATTTACCATGTTCTAGCATGATTTACCATGATATACCACATTCTAACATGATTTACCATAGTTTATTATGATTTATCATGGCTTACCATGATTTACCCTGTTCTAGCATAGTTTACCATGATTTACCATGTTCTAGCATGATGTACCATGATATACTATGTTCTAGAATGATGTACCAGGATTGTAGTATGATTTACCTTGATACACCACATTCTAGTATCATTTATTGATTTACCATGTTTTTAGTGTGATTTAACCATGATTTACCACATTGCTAGCAATTATGTGAAGTATCAGTAAAAATGAAGTGATAAACTCTGACAAAATATGATTGTGCTACAATAGTAATTGTTATATAAGTGATTTTTTAGTGTTTTATTGTTATATAAGTGATTTTTAGTGTCTAATGAATGCAAAAGCATATGTGGGTAGACATTAATAAGTAGAATGGCCAGCAGAGGGCAGTAGAAGACCACATATTGGCTCACTTTCACTTTAAACTTCTTGATTTTCACCATTTTTCTGCACTAAAGCAAACCAGTTTTTCCATTTTAAATCCATAATGCATGTTAACACACACACACACACACACACACACACACAAGACAAATGTTGTTTTTTCAATGCTATTGGGATATGTCATTATGAAAATATATTTGAATGGTCTATAAACATTTCACAAAGTCTTTGTAAGCTATTAATCAGATCATTCAGAATTTATTCAGAAACCTTAGACTACACACACACATTATATTGTAGATACAGACATTTGAAATATATGATGTGATCAAACTGTCAATACTAATAATTTAACAGATGGATTTTTGACTAAATGTAATTGTAAATGTTAAAATAGTGATTTTATAAAGTCTAAATATAAATTATAGAACAATATGACAACATGACTATTTTAAACAGCAGGGGGCAGTAAAATACCACTTCTTGGCTTAATATGTCATTATATTCATATCATTTTCACCTTTTTAACTGTTATAGAGGCAAATTTTGTCAGATCTGTCTGAAAATTTTCATGCATGTTCAGAGTGATATTTCACATGTTCTGACTTGTTTTTAAGAAGGTTTGAACATTCATTAAAGAGATATAGGCTTTCGGGGACACTTGGTAAAGGCCACATTTTGAAGTGAACCTATTATAGCTATCCAAATGAAGTAGTTCAACTTTTTCTGACAATTATTGTTCTAGTGAGTCCAGAGAATTGTATTGCACTAGTTTTTAACATTATGATATGAAAATTATATATTCAGAGATGGAAAAGACCATTTACAGTCAATACAGGCAGTTTACCATAGGAAATATATGGTTTTAAAGATTTTTAACAGTTATAGCGCCACCTATCGTCCGATCTCCATGAAATTTTGCATGCTTGTTAATGATGTTATGTCACATAAGTTCACCAATTTTTGTGAAGTTCTGGGTTTTTATTTAGGATTTATAGGCTTTTTAATGTATTTTTCCATGCCCATTTTATAAATGATCCTATTACAGCCATCCAAATGCAAAAGTTCAACTTTTTTTTGATAATTATTGATCTAGAGAGTCCAGAGAATTGTCCTAGACTGGTCTGGTTCCGATCGGGCAAAAAACCTAGGACTAGTTCGCAAAAGTAGGTTTTAGACATATTCATGAATATTTAATGAACGGTTTGATTGACAGAAATGGTTCTTGAGGCAAAGTTGTTCAGCATGAGCAGATATATCAAATGATATGCTTTTTGTGACGATAAGTGTAACACCACGTGATTACAGAGCCAAAAAACTCGTTAGCGCCAACTAGTGGCCGATTTCTTTCAAAATTCTTACAGACCTTTAGGGCCATGAGTCGAACATGCCCATCGAGTTTCGTTCCGATCGGCCTCCGTTAACCTTGTCTAATAGGTGCTCAACTTCATTGGCCAATGGCGGCCATGTTTTTTGAGATACGCCAATGTCCTCATAGACATACATGGCACCTTGGACCAAGACACTGCATACCAATTTTCAAGTCAATCGGACTAACGGTCAGGTGGTTATAGCCCTTTTCATGTTTTTTTCATGTTATAGCGCCACCTAGTGTTCAATCGTCGCGATTTTTTTACTGTGACCCCAGAATGAACCCATACACATGTGTACCGAGTTTGGTGAAGCTATCTTATTTACTTTTTAAGTTATAGCCATTTTAGTAAAATAGGCTCCTCCCACAACGATTATTTTGCGCCCCCTAGCGTCCATGAATCGAAATTTCAACATTTTTTCGATAATTATTGATCTTCAGACTCCAGAGAACATTTCTGCACTGGTTTGGCTCCGATCGGGCAAAAAACCAGGGACTAGTTCGCAAAAGTAGATTTTCGACAAAATTCAAAATGGCGGAAAATCTATCATGACGGAAATGAAATCGGAGATATACGTTTTGTTCGTCAGGCGTCCAGCTTTCCAATGATATAAGACACTTGAGTCTGCGACATACGGTCTAGGAGTTATGAGCAGTTTTGCGCTTTTGGTTGCTATAGCGCCACCTATGGGCCAATCGGGGTCATAATCTCTGAACCTCTCCTCGATTTTTGTACTACCATCTGGCAAAGTTTCAATGCTCTAGCCCTTACGGTTTGGGCTGCACGATGCGTTTTACGGCAGAATAATAATAATAATAATAATAATAAAAATCAGTACAATTACAATAGGGTTTCAGCACTTCGTGCTTGAACCCCTAATAATAATAATAAAAATCAGCACAATTACAATAGGGTTTCAGCACTTCGTGCTTGAACCCCTAATAAAAATCAGTACAATTACAATAGGGTTTCAGCACTTCGTGCTTGAACCCCTAATTAAAGCTGCAAGCAGCATTTATCGGGGTTCAAGCAGTTAAGGCCTTTAAGGCATTTAAGCACAAAAGCATCAAAAGTTATTAAGATTTATTTAGCAAGCATGTAACCACTGACATAATAGATGGAAAAGACCATTTACAGCCAATACAGGCAATTTGCCATGGGATATATATGGTTTTAAAGCTTTTTAACAGTTATAGCGCCACCTATGGTCCGATCTCCATAAAATTGTTTACTGTGACCTCAAATTGAACCCATACACATGTGTACTGAGTTTGGTGAAGATATCTCATTTACTTCTTGAGTTATAGCCATTTGAGTAAAATAGGCTCCTCCCACGACGATTTGCCACATTCTAGAATTATTTAATATGATTCTAGCATGATTTACTATCATATACCATGTTCCAGAATGATTTATTAGGATTCTAGCATGATTTACCTTGATACACCTCATTTCAGTATTATTTACTATGATTTACAATGTTTCTAGCATGATTAACCACATTACTAGCAATTATGTGAAGTGTCAGTGCAAATGAGGTGATGAACACTGACAAAATATTATTGTGTTATAATAGTTAGTTATATACGTGATTTTTAGTGTGTGTCCAAGTATGAATGCAAAAGCACATGTAAAATATTTCATTATTAAGTAGAATGGCCAGCAGAGGGCACTAGAAGACCACTTATTGGCTCACTTTCACTTTAAACCAGTTTTCTGCACTAAAGCAAACCAGTTTTTCCATGTTAACTCAATGCATGCTTACACACACACACACACACACACACACACACACACACACACACACATACACACACACACACACACATACACACACAGCATAGTTAACCATGATTTACCATGATATACCACGTTCTAGTATTATTTACCAGGAGATAAACGACAATCTAGTATTATTTACTTTGATTTACCATGTTTCTAGCCTGATTTATCACATTACTAGCAATTATTTGAAGTGTCAGTGCAAATAAAGTGATTAACACTGACAAAATATGATTGTGTTATAATAGTTATTGCTATATAAGTGATTTTTTTAGTGTGTATTCAAGTATGAATGCAAGCACATGTTGAAATATTTCATTAATAAGTAGAATGGCCAGCAGAGGGCAGTAGAAGACCACTTATTGGCTCACTTTCACTTTAAACCAGTTTTCTGCACTAAAGCAAACCAGTTTATCCATGTTAACTCAATGCATGCTTACACACACACACACACACACACACACACACACAGCATAGTTAACCATGATTTACCATGATTTACCACATTACTAGCAATTATTTGAAGTGTCAGTGCAAATAAAGTGATTAACACTGACAAAATATGATTGTGTTATAATAGTTATTGCTATATAAGTGATTTTTAGTGTGTATTCAAGTATAAATGCAAGCACATGTGGAAAAATTTAATTAATAAGTAGAATGGCCAGCAGAGGGCAGTAGAAGACCACTTATTGGCTCACTTTCACTTTAAACCTCATGATTTTGACCAGTTTTCTGCACTAAAGCAAACCAGTGTTTCCATGTTAACTCAATAATGCATACTTGCTACATATGCTACACACAATAATGCTACACACACACACACACACACACACACACAAATGTTTCAGTGATATTGGTGTCACATTCACCTTCATCACATTCACCTTCTGTCTTCATCACATTCACCATCTGTCGTCATCACCTGCACCTGCTCCTCATCACCCTCCTCATCATCACCTGCTCCTCATCATCATAACCGTCACCTGTTGTCCTTGTCTTGATCTGTGTATTTAAGTTCCCCTCTCATCCATTATCATTGTCGGTTATTGTTTGTGCACTAGCACTCTGTTATGTTTGTTTTCATGTTGGAAAATAAAACCTTTGTTATATTTGTACCACACACACACACACACACACACACACACACACACACACACACACACACACACACACACACACACACACCATCATTTATCATGATTTACCATGGCTGATACCAATACCAATATGAGAAAATGACTATTTTAAACAGCAGGGGGCAGTAAAATACCACTTATTGGCTTAACATGCCATTAAATCATATCATTTTCACCTTTTTAACTGTTATAGAGGCAAATTTTGTCCGATCTGTCTGAAAATTTTCATGCTTGTTCAGGGTGATATTTCACACGTTCTGACTTGTTTTTAAGAAGGTCTGAGCATTGATTAAAGAGATATAGGCTTTCGGGGACACTTGGTAAAGGCCAGATTTTGAAGTGAACCTATTATAGCTATCCAAATGAAGTAGTTCAACTTTTTCTGACAATTATTGATCTAGTGAGTCCAGAGAATTGTATTGCACTAGTTTTAAACATTATGATATGAAAATTATATGATCAGACATGGAAAAGACCATTTACAGCCAATACAGGCAGTTTACCATAGGAAATATATGGTTTTAAAGCTTTTTAACAGTTATAGCGCCAACTATTGTCCAATCTCCATAAAATTTTGCAAGCTTGTTTGTGATGTTATGACACATATGCTCACCAATTTTTGTGAAGTTCTGAGTTTTCATTTAGGATTTATAGGCTTTTGAGTGTATTTTGCCACACCCATTTTATAAATGACCCTATTACAGCCATACAAATACAAAAGTTCAACTTTTTTTTGATAATTATTGATCTAGAGAGTCCATAGAATTGTCCTAGACTGGTCTGGTTCCGATCGGGCAAAAAACCAGGGACTAGTTCGCAAAAGTAGGTTTTTAACATATTCATGAATATTTAATGAACGGTTTGATTGACAGCAATGGTTCTAGGGGCAAAGTTGTTCAGCATGAGCAGATCTATCAAATGATATGCATTTTGTGACAATATATCTAACACCACGTGATTACAGAGCCATAAAACTCGTTAGCGCCAACTAGTGGCCGATTTCTTTCAAAATTCTTACAGACCTCTAGGGCCATGAGTCGAACATGCCCACCGAGTTTCGTTCCGATCGGCCTCCGTTAACCTTGTCTAATAGGTGCTCAACTTCATTGGCCAATGGCGGCCATGTTTTTTGAGATACACCAATGTCCTCATAGACATACATGGCACCTTGGACCAAGACACTGCATACCAATTTTCAAGTCAATCGGACTAACGGTCAGGTGGTTATAGCCTGTTTTATGTTTTTTTCATGTTATAGCGCCACCATGTGGCCAATCGCCGCGATTTTTTTACCGTGTCCTCAGATTGACATCGTACATATGTGTACCAAGTTTGGTGAAAATACCTCATTTACTTCTGGAGTTATAGCCATTTTAGTAAAATAGGCTCCGCCCACAACGTTAATTTTGCGCCCCCTAGCGACCCTGAATCGAAATTTCAACTTTTTTTCGATAATTATTGATCTTCAGTCTCCAGAGAACAATTCTGCACTGGTTTGGTTCCGATCGAGCAAAAAACCAGGGACTAGTT
Source organism: Scardinius erythrophthalmus (assembly GCF_964197995.2). NCBI lineage: Eukaryota > Metazoa > Chordata > Actinopteri > Cypriniformes > Leuciscidae > Scardinius > Scardinius erythrophthalmus. The sequence goes on along the minus strand of NW_028296513.1, from coordinate 123,858 downwards.
CGCAAAAGTAGGTTTTCGACAAAATTCAAAATGGCGGAAAATCTATCATGACGGAAATGAAATCGGAGATATACGTTTTGTTCGTCAGACGACCAGCTTTCCAATGATATAAGACACTTGTGTCTACGACATACGGTCCAGGAGTTATGACCACTTTCGCGCTTTTGGTTGTTATAGCGCCACCTATGGGCCAATCGAGGTCATAATTTGATAACCTCTCCTCGATTTTTGTACTACCATCTGGCAAAGTTTCAAAGCTCTAGCCCTTACGGTTTGGGCTGCACGATGCGTTTTACGGCGGAATAATAATAATAATTAAAGCTGCAAGCAGCATTTATCGGGGTTCAAGCATTTAAGGCCTTTAAGCACATAAGCATTTAAGACATTAAGTTTTATTTGTAAAGCTTTTAACCACTGAAATAATAGATGGAAAAGACCATTTACAGCCAAAACAGGCAATTTACCATAGGAAATATATGGTTTTCAAAGCTTTTTAACAGTTATAGCGCCACCTATCGTACGATCTTCATGAAATTGTACATGCTTGTTTAGACTGTTATGGTACATATGCTCACCAATTTTTGTGAAGTTCTGAGTTTTCGTTTAGGATTTATAGGCTTTTAAATGCATTTTGCCACGCCCATTTTCATTATGACCCAATATACCCATGCGAAAAATGCTAAAGTTGAACTTTTTTTTGATAATTATTGATCTAGAGAGTCCAGAGAATTACCCTAGACTGGTTTTGTTCCGATCGGGCAAAAAACCTAGGACTAGTTCGCAAAAGTAGGTTTTTAACATAATTGCGAATATTTAATGAACGGTTTGATTGACAGCAATGGTTCTTGAGGCAAAGTTGTTCAGCATGAGCAGATCTATCAAATGATATGCATTTTGTGACAATAAGTGTAACACCACGTGATTACAGAGCCATAAAACTCGTTAGCGCCAACTAGTGGCCGATTTCTTTCAAAATTCTTACAGACCTCTAGGGCCATGAGTTGAACATGCCCATCGAGTATCGTTCCGATCGGCCTCCGTTAACCTTGTCTAATAGGTGCTCAAATTTCATTGGTCGATGGCTGTCATGTTTTTCGAGGTACGCCAATGTCCTCATAGACATACATGGCACCTTGGACCAAGACACTGCATACCAATTTTCAAGTCAATCGGACAAACGGTCACGTGGTCATAGCCCTTTTCATGTTTTTTTCATGTTATAGCGCCACCATGTGATCAATCGTCGAAATTTTTTTACTATGACCCCAAATTGAACTCATACACATGTGTACCAAGTTTGGTGAAGATATCTCATTTCCTTTTCGAGTTATAGCCATTTTAGTAAAATAGGCTCCTCCCACAACATTAATTTATCACCCGCTAGCGACCAGGAATCGAAATTTCGACTTTTTTTCGATAATTATTGATCTTCAGACTCCAAAGAACATTTCTGCACTGGTTTGGTTCCGATCGGGCGAAAAACCAGGGACTAGTTCGCAAAAGTAGGTTTTTGACAAAATTCAAAATGGCGGAAAAATTTGCATACCTGAAATAAAATCGGAGATATACGTTTTGACCTTCAGGCGTCCAGCTTTCCAATGATATAGGACACTTGAGTCTACGACATACGGTCTAGGAGTTATGAGCAGTTTCGCGCTTTTGGTCGCTATAGCGCCACCTATGGGCCAATCTGGGTCATACTTTGATAGGTTCTCCCCAAATTGAGGACTACCATTTGGCAAAGTTTCAAGGTTCCAGCTCTTACGGTTTGGGCTGCACGATGCGTTTTAGGGGAGAATAATAATAATAATAATAATAAAAATCAGTACAATTACAATAGGGTTTCAGCACTTCGTGCTTGAACCCCTAATAATAATTAAAGCTGCAAGCAGCATTTATCGGGGTTCAAGCATTTAAGGCCTTTAAGCACATAAGCATTTAAGACATTAAGATTTATTTAGAAAGCTTTTAACCACTGAAATAATAGATGGAAAAGTCCATTTACAGCCAATACAGGCAATTTACCATAGGAATTAAAGCTGCAAGCAGCATTTATCGGGGTTCAAGCATTTAAGGCCTTTAGGCACATAAGCATTTAAGACATTAAGATTTATTTAGAAAGCTTTTAACCACTGAAATAATAGATGGAAAAGTCCATTTAAAGCCAATACAGGCAATTTACCATAGGAAATATGTGTTTTTTAAAGCTTTTTAACAGTTATAGCACCATCTATAGTCCGATCTCCATGAAATTTTGCATGCTTGTTAATGATGTTATGGCACATAAGCTCACCAATTTTCGTGAAGTTCTGAGTTTTTGTTTAGGATTTATAGGCTTTTGAGTGCATTTTGCCACGCCCATTTTCTTTATGACCCAATATACCCATGCGAAAAATGCAAAAGTTCAACTTTTTTTTGATAATTATTGATCTTGAGAGTCCATAGAATTGTCCTAGACTCGTTTGGTTCTGATCGGGCGAAAAACCTAGGACTAGTTCGCAAAAGTAGGTTTTTAACATAATTACGAATATTTAATGAACGGTTTGATTGACAGCAATGGTTCTTGAGGCAAAGTTGTTCAACAAGAGGAGATCTATCAAATGGTATGCATTTTGTGACAATAAGTGTAACACCACGTGATTACAGAGCCATAAAACTCGTTAGCGCCAACTAGTGGCCGATTTCTTTTAAAATTCTTACAGACCTCTAGGGCCATGAGTCGAACATGCCCACCGAGTTTCGTTCCGATAGGCCTCCGTTAACCTTGTCTAATAGGTGCTCAAACTTCATTGGCCGATGGCGGCCATGTTTTTTGAGATACACCAATGTCCTCATAGACATACATGGCACCTTGGACCAAGACACTGCATACCAATTTTCAAGTCAATCGGACTAACGGTCAGGTGGTTATAGCCTGTTTTATGTTTTTTTCATGTTATAGCGCCACCATGTGACCAATCGCCGCGATTTTTTTACCGTGACCTCATATTGACGTCTTACACATGTGTACCAGGTTTGGTTAAAATACCTCTTTTACTTCTGGAGTTATAGCCATTTTAGTAAAATAGGCTCCTCCCACAACGTTAATTTTGCACCCCCTAGCGACCGTGAATCGAAATTTCAACTTTTTTTTGATAATTATTGATATTCAGACTCCAGAGAACAATTCTGCACTGGTTTGGTTCCGATCGGGCAAAAAACCAGGGACTAGTTCGCAAAAGTAGATTTTCGACAAAATTCAAAATGGCGGAAAATCTATCATGGCGGAAATAAAATCGGAGATATACGTTTTGTTCGTCAGGCGTCCAGCTTTCCAATGATATAAGACACTTGAGTCTATGACTTACGGTCTAGGAGTTATGAGCAGTTTCGCGCTTTTGGTTGCTATAGCGCCACCTATGGGCCAATCGGGGTCATAATTTGATAACCTCTCCTCGATTTTTGTACTACCATATGGCAAAGTTTCAAAGCTCTAGCCCTTACGGTTTGGGCTGCACGATGCGTTTTACGGCAGAATAATAATAATAATAATAATTAAAGCTGCAAGCAGCATTTATCGGGGTTCAAGCATTTAAGGCCTTTAAGCACATAAGTATTTAAGACATTAAGTTTTATTTAGAAAGCTTTTAACCACTGAAATAATAGATGGAAAAGTCCATTTACAGCCAATACAGGCAATTTACCATAGGAAATATATGGTTTTCAAACCTTTTTAACAGTTATAGCGCCACCTATGGTCCGATCAACATGAAATTTGGCATGCTTGTTTAGAATATTATGGCACATATGCTCACCAATTTTCGTGAAGTTCTGAGTTTTCGTTTAGGATTTATAAGCTTTTGAGTGCATTTTGCCACGCCCATTTTCTTTATGACCCAATTATAGCCATACGAAAAATTCAAAAGTTCAACTTTTTTTCGATAATTATTGATCAGGAGAGTCCAGAGAATTGTCCTAGACTGGTCTGGTTCCAATCGGGCGAAAAACCAGGGACTAGTTCGCAAAAGTAGGTTTTTAACATATTCGCAAATAATTAATGAACGATTTGATTGACAGCAATGGTTCTTGAGGCAATGTTGTTCAGCATGAGCAGATCTATCAAATGATATGCATTTTGTGACAATAAGTGTAACACCACGTGATTACAGAGCCGTAAAACTCGTTAGCGCCAACTAGTGGCCGATTTCTTTCAAAATTCTTACAGACCTCTAGGGCTATGAGTTGAACATGCCCATCGAGTTTCGTTCCGATCGGCCTCCGTTAACCTTGTCTAATAGGTGCTCAAACTTCATTGGCCGATGGCGGCCATGTTTTTTGAGATACACCAATGTCCTCATAGACATACATGACACCTTGGGCCAAGACACTGCATACCAATTTTCAAGTCAATCGGACTAACGGTCAGGTGGTTAAAGCCTGTTTTATGTTTTTGTCATGTTATAGCGCCACCATGTGGCCAATCGCCGCGATTTTTTTACTGTGACCTCAGATTGACCTCTTACACATGTGTACCGAGGTTGGTGAAGATACCTCATTTACTTCTGGAGTTATAGCCATTTTAGTAAAATAGGCCCCTCCCACAACGTACGTTTTGGCGCCCCTTAGCGTCCGTGAATCGAAATTTCAACTTTTTTTCGATAATTATTGATATTCAGACTCCAGAGAACATTTCTGTACTGGTTTGGTTCCGATCGGGCGAAAAACCTAGGACTAGTTCGCAAAAGTAGGTTTTTGGCAAAATTCAAAATGGCGGAAAATCTATCATGGCGGAAATGAAATCGGAGATAAACGTTTTGTTCGTCAGGCATCCAGCTTTCCAATGATATAAGACACTTGAGTCTACGACATACGGTCTAGGAGTTCTGAGCAGTTTCGCACTTTTGGTCGCTGTAGCGCCACCTATGGGCCGATTTGGCTAAGTCCGTGTATCTGAGTAGCGAGCAATACTACTACCATTTGACCAAGTATCACGTCTCTAGGCCTTACGGTTTTGGCTGCACGATGCGTTTTAGGGAAGAATAATAATAATAATTAAAGCTGCAAGCAGCATTTATCGGGGTTCAAGCATTTAAGGCCTTTAAGGCCTTTAAGCTCACAAGCATCAAAAGACATTAAGTTTTATTTAGCAAGCATTTAACAACTGTCATCATAGATGAAAAAGTCAATTTACAGCCAATACAGGCAGTTTACCATAGGAAATAAATGGTTTTAAAGCGTTTTTACAGTTATAGCACCTTTTTGCCTGAGTCTTCTTACAGTCTTGCCTGATCTCCACCACTTTTATTAGTAGTACTCAAAGTGTGCCCATATATATGTGTCAAATTTGTTGTAAATATGTAATTTTGATAAGGAGTTTAGACAATTATATTCAGTGGCGTAACCAGTCAACACTGGGCCCTTAAGTATGATGACGCAATTAATGATATTGATGACGCAATGTCTGCAAGTAGGCTACCATGAATAGGGCAGGATATGATCATACACAGCATATAAGAGATGAGATGACTAACAAAATCAGGAGTAGCCTCAAAAAACAAAAAAAAAACAAAAAAAAAAACATGGTGTCAGCGCACGATAACACATTGTTAGGCCTAGGTCCAAATACATAAAAAAGATGCTCTCTTACATTATAGTGGGATTTTCCGGGCTTTCCTATGTGCAACTGCAAAGTTGTCGATTAGATCAGGATTGTGAGCATGGGCATTCTCAATTGACCCTTCGCATGGAGTTTGAATGACAGGCGATCTGACTAATCATAATCCGCCATTTTGTCCAACAAAGCAGTCAGGAGAGTTAGTAGATTAACATTGGAGGATTTCAATTTGAAAAACAAAGTGTACTGACGTCATAGCACTTTAAAACAACATTCCTTATATGTTCATTTATGTTTATTTTAATGCTATAAATTAACTAGAAGGAAGAGATGATCGGTTCACGAGCAGCTTTAACTGAGCCTCGAGTCTACAGCGATCTGTCAGACACATTAAAGAGTCACAAAACGGTATTTATTGTTTAAATGTCTCTAAAAAATGACTACATTTGAAAGGTGAGACTTTGTTTCATATCAAAAGTACTTGTCTGTCAGCGCGCAGTATCCTCTCTGATCCGCAGTGTATTTTTCACTGCGTGAGAACTTGGTGTGGTGTGAGAGTGGCGTCGCTTGTCAGACATAGCAACAGTAACTAAAGTGGGCGGGTCTTTGCAAACGGTCATTGACAGTATAGAGCTGGTAAGTCCCGCCCCTTCCGCTAACCCCACTGGACCTCTAGGTTGAAAATCGTCAATGCAAGTGAATGTGAGAAAATAATTATTTTCTGGTCTCGTTTGAATTTTGGCATGAATGTGAACATATGTTGTCTGTGAATTTTTAATATAATTTTTCGTGTGAAGAATGCTACAATTTAGCGGGTAGAAGTTTGATACGGTTAGACTTTGTGTGAGAGCACTTTGTGGACTACAACTAGTTTTTACATCAGACGGGAATCTGAAGAAAGAACAACCCATTTGGTTTGAATGGTGACATTTGGGTACAAAACACACAGGCATCTCGATCTGTCTCCATAGATTATCGCAGCATTAGCACCGTGATTTGACAAGTGGAAGGAAAAATGTGTTATCGGGTGACGTCACATAGGCGACATGTAGTCTTTCTCATTATGTCTTTTCCACAACTGCTAGCCAAAGAATCATACAATATACTGTCAAACTCGTAACATGAAAAATTATATAAAAAATTCACAGACAATGTATGTTCACATTCATGGCACAATTCAAACTGGACCGGAAAAGAATTATTTTCTTACATTCACTTGCATTGACGATTTTTCAACCTAGAGGTCCAGTGGGGTTTTACGGATGGGCGGGACTTACTAGCTCTACGGACAGGGATTCGCCAGTCCCAATTTAAAACAAATTTCATCACAATCCATCAATTGTTCGTTTCAAACATGTGAGAGCATCAAAATGATCCATGGGTGAAATTGATTGGATATAATTATTTTTTTTGTCAGTCCCTATCATAATTTTAACATTTTGGTGTTATTGTTTAGCTTTTTTTTTTTTTTTTTGTCTTGATCGGACTAACGGCTTTGAAGATAACCACAATTTTTTAAAGCTCTAAATGACACTTACAAAAACCATAAGGCGAAACCAAGGGGCAACATTCTCATCTGAAAAATGAAGCCTACCCGGAAGTGCGAAAAACTGCAATACATCGAAAATCTGCTAGGGGAAGGTCCCAAAAGGGAGCAAATGTCCATAGCCCCCATGTTAAAATGTCCGTTTTCACAGCATAAATTCATGTTTTTACAGGTTGGTCCCATGGACTTTTATTGTATTTTTCGATAGGTTCCGAGTGCCTGACAATGGCGAGGGTAGTGAATTTTTTTCTAACTCATTAGTTTAGATAGTATTTAGATATAAAATGTATGACAAATAAGGGCGTGGTTAACTTTGATTGACAGCTTGATTGACAGCTTAGGCTGCGCCAAGGAGAATGACAACATAAGAAGCGCCATTTTTTAACACAGTTGTAATATAATATTACGGTTTCTGTATCATGAAATGTAGTTTTAAGAGTTTTTCAGGCGAGAATGTAGTTGTTTAAAGCTCAAATCTGTGGTTTTTTTAAAGATTTATGAAAATTTTATCCAGTTGTGAGATCCAGCGATGATGACCGGGCGCTCGGCGCATGTACCCTGCCTGGAACAGCTTTTCCTCGGCTAGTCGTTCGCCGCTGACCCTGGGGTCTCTGTAGTGGTTAAACATGAGATATAATTCATCTTGTCTATATCCAACGGGCGATTTTTGGTTTCGTGAAACTATAATTTGTTCCCTGGCCAATCGTTTTTGCTGAGGGGAAGTTTCATAACTTTATAAACTATTTAACTTTACTGTTGTATTGTTAGACTAGATCGAGCGCTGACTTTGTGTGTTTGACTGAATTGTTTGCTTTATTTGTATAGCTTCTTATACCTTTTACTTATACTTTTATAATGGCTAATATTGACACAACTGAAATTTAACAAAAAGAGACTGGGTTGAGTTTTGTCATTTTAAATTTTAACACAACGAAGATGATCTATATGTTGTTTACTGCAAAATCTGTTGTTTAGTACAAATGCACATATTGCCTGGACCATATTAAAATGTTTAATATTTTTATATTATATTTAAAACGAAAAGAGGCAGGTTTGTGTTTTATATTTAGTTTTTTTTATAAATATGCAAACTATGTGCAGTGAATATAATCAATACGCGTTGCCTGAACCACATTTGTGTGGCTATAATATTAAGATTTCTTTAAATGAAAACGAAAAGAGTTAGTATGGTGTTTTATAACATATTTCGTTGCCTAAAATATACACAGAGATAACCGGAGTAGCAGAGCGAGCTGAGTGACGCGCGCTGCGTCAGAAGGTGGGCGGGGTTAGGATTTCCCAAGATTTTCCAAGATGGCGCCGCCCATACCCCCCATAAAAGGCTTCAAAACCATTCTGCAGAAAGTCTATGGGTGACGTCACAGACGCTTTGTCCATATTTTTTACAGTCTATGGGCAAAACCTGTCATGTTTGGTATTGTTGGACTCGGCAAGGATTCAGGAGTCTTAGGAGGTCACTCCTGTGGAAAAACACTGGCTTGAAACTTCTAAGGCTCCTTCAAGGCATTGTGCCAATGACGTATACTGAGTTTTTTGAGATACACCAATGTTCTCATAGACTATCATGGCACCCTGGACAAAGACACTGCGTGCCAAATTTTCAGTAGACTAACAGTTGGGTGCGCTTATAGCAATTGTTATGATTTTTTTCACTGTTATAGCGCCACCAAGTGGCCAATTGTCACGATTTTTTTCATGTCAACTCAGATTGAGCTTATGAACGTGTCCCAAGTTTAGCGAAAATATCTCTTTCCGCTCACAAGTTATAACCATTTTATAGTGCCACCAAGTGGCCAATTGTCATGATTTTTTTCACGTGACCTCAGAATGAGCTCATGAACATGTGTCCCAAGTTTTGCGAAAATATCTCTTTCCGTTCACAAGTTATAACCGTTTTATAGTGCCACCAAGTGGACAATTGTTGGCATTTTTTTCAAGTGATCTCAGATTGAGCTCAGGAAGATGTATCCCAAGTTTAGCAAAAAAATCTCTTTCTGTTCACAATTTATAACCGTTTTAGTAAAAGTGGCCCTGGTGCCATCAAATATTTTGGTTCCCCTTATCGACCGTTAATTGAAATTTTGAATTTTTGGGATGATTACTGATTGTCAGCCTCCAGAGAATATTCTTGCAGTGGTTTGGTTCCGATCGGGCAAAAAACCTAGGAGAAGTTCGCAAAAATAGGTTTTTCAAAAAAATGCAATTTACTCAAAATTGGCGCCTGAAGGGCGAGCAAATCGGAGATAGCCATTTTGTCCGCCTTGAGCCAAGGATTCCAACGATATAAGACACTTGATCCTAGGACAAACGGTCTAAGAGATATGAGCGATTTTGAACTTTTGGTTGCTGTAGCGCCACCTATGGGCCAATCGGGGTCATACTCTGATAGGTTGTCCCCAAATTGAGGCCTACCATCTGGCCAGGTTTCAAGTCTCTAGGCCTTACGGTTTGTCCTGCGCGATGCGTTTTACGAATCCTTACAATTACAATAGGGTTTCAGCATTTCATGCTTGAACCCCTAATAAGAATGAAGGCTTTTTGCCAGTTATAGCGCCACCTATGGTCCGATCTCCATGAAACTCTGCATGCTTCCTCACCATGTTCTGACACATATGCTCATCAATTTTGGTGAAGTTCTGAGTTTTCCTTTGGGATTTATAGGCTTTTGAGCGTATTTTGCCACGCCCCTTTTCTAAATGACCCTGTTACAGCCACGCAAATGCCAAAGTTCAACTTTTTTTTGATAATTATTGATCTAGAGAGTCCAGAGAATTGTCCTAGACTGGTTTGGTTCCGATCGGGCGAAAAACCAGGGACTAGTTTGCAAAAGTAGGTTATGGACAAAAGTCAACATAGCAGAAAATTTTCCCTGCCTACATCCAAATCGGAGATAGCCATTTTGTCCGCCTTGAGCCAAGGATTCCAACGATATAAGACACTTGATCCTGGGACAAACGGTCTAAGAGATATGAGCGATTTTGAACTTTTGGTTGCTGTAGCGCCACCTATGGGCCAATCGGGGTCATACTCTGATAGGTTGTCCCCAAATTGAGGCCTACCATCTGGCCAGGTTTCAAGTCTCTAGGCCTTACGGTTTGTCCTGCGCGATGCGTTTTACGAATCCTTACAATTACAATAGGGTTTCAGCATTTCATGCTTGAACCCCTAATAAGAATGAAGGCTTTTTGCCAGTTATAGCGCCACCTATGGTCCGATCTCCATGAAACTCTGCATGCTTCCTCACCATGTTCTGACACATATGCTCATCAATTTTGGTGAAGTTCTGAGTTTTCCTTTGGGATTTATAGGCTTTTGAGCGTATTTTGCCACGCCCCTTTTCTAAATGACCCTGTTACAGCCACGCAAATGCCAAAGTTCAACTTTTTTTTGATAATTATTGATCTAGAGAGTCCAGAGAATTGTCCTAGACTGGTTTGGTTCCGATCGGGCGAAAAACCAGGGACTAGTTTGCAAAAGTAGGTTATGGACAAAAGTCAACATAGCAGAAAATTTTCCCTGCCTACATCCAAATCGGAGATAGCCATTTTGTCCGCCTTGAGCCAAGGATTCCAACGATATAAGACACTTGATCCTGGGACAAACGGTCTAAGAGATATGAGCGATTTTGAACTTTTGGTTGCTGTAGCGCCACCTATGGGCCAATCGGGGTCATACTCTGATAGGTTGTCCCCAAATTGAGGCCTACCATCTGGCCAGGTTTCAAGTCTCTAGGCCTTACGGTTTGTCCTGCGCGATGCGTTTTACGAATCCTTACAATTACAATAGGGTTTCAGCATTTCATGCTTGAACCCCTAATAAGAATGAAGGCTTTTTGCCAGTTATAGCGCCACCTATGGTCCGATCTCCATGAAACTCTGCATGCTTCCTCACCATGTTCTGACACATATGCTCATCAATTTTGGTGAAGTTCTGAGTTTTCCTTTGGGATTTATAGGCTTTTGAGCGTATTTTGCCACGCCCCTTTTCTAAATGACCCTGTTACAGCCACGCAAATGCCAAAGTTCAACTTTTTTTTGATAATTATTGATCTAGAGAGTCCAGAGAATTGTCCTAGACTGGTTTGGTTCCGATCGGGCGAAAAACCAGGGACTAGTTTGCAAAAGTAGGTTATGGACAAAAGTCAACATAGCAGAAAATTTTCCCTGCCTACATCCAAATCGGAGATAGCCATTTTGTCCGCCTTGAGCCAAGGATTCCAACGATATAAGACACTTGATCCTGGGACAAACGGTCTAAGAGATATGAGCGATTTTGAACTTTTGGTTGCTGTAGCGCCACCTATGGGCCAATCGGGGTCATACTCTGATAGGTTGTCCCCAAATTGAGGCCTACCATCTGGCCAGGTTTCAAGTCTCTAGGCCTTACGGTTTGTCCTGCGCGATGCGTTTTACGAATCCTTACAATTACAATAGGGTTTCAGCATTTCATGCTTGAACCCCTAATAAGAATGAAGGCTTTTTGCCAGTTATAGCGCCACCTATGGTCCGATCTCCATGAAACTCTGCATGCTTCCTCACCATGTTCTGACACATATGCTCATCAATTTTGGTGAAGTTCTGAGTTTTCCTTTGGGATTTATAGGCTTTTGAGCGTATTTTGCCACGCCCCTTTTCTAAATGACCCTGTTACAGCCACGCAAATGCCAAAGTTCAACTTTTTTTTGATAATTATTGATCTAGAGAGTCCAGAGAATTGTCCTAGACTGGTTTGGTTCCGATCGGGCGAAAAACCAGGGACTAGTTTGCAAAAGTAGGTTATGGACAAAAGTCAACATAGCAGAAAATTTTCCCTGCCTACATCCAAATCGGAGATAGCCATTTTGTCCGCCTTGAGCCAAGGATTCCAACGATATAAGACACTTGATCCTGGGACAAACGGTCTAAGAGATATGAGCGATTTTGAACTTTTGGTTGCTGTAGCGCCACCTATGGGCCAATCGGGGTCATACTCTGATAGGTTGTCCCCAAATTGAGGCCTACCATCTGGCCAGGTTTCAAGTCTCTAGGCCTTACGGTTTGTCCTGCGCGATGCGTTTTACGAATCCTTACAATTACAATAGGGTTTCAGCATTTCATGCTTGAACCCCTAATAAGAATGAAGGCTTTTTGCCAGTTATAGCGCCACCTATGGTCCGATCTCCATGAAACTCTGCATGCTTCCTCACCATGTTCTGACACATATGCTCATCAATTTTGGTGAAGTTCTGAGTTTTCCTTTGGGATTTATAGGCTTTTGAGCGTATTTTGCCACGCCCCTTTTCTAAATGACCCTGTTACAGCCACGCAAATGCCAAAGTTCAACTTTTTTTTGATAATTATTGATCTAGAGAGTCCAGAGAATTGTCCTAGACTGGTTTGGTTCCGATCGGGCGAAAAACCAGGGACTAGTTTGCAAAAGTAGGTTATGGACAAAAGTCAACATAGCAGAAAATTTTCCCTGCCTACATCCAAATCGGAGATAGCCATTTTGTCCGCCTTGAGCCAAGGATTCCAACGATATAAGACACTTGATCCTGGGACAAACGGTCTAAGAGATATGAGCGATTTTGAACTTTTGGTTGCTGTAGCGCCACCTATGGGCCAATCGGGGTCATACTCTGATAGGTTGTCCCCAAATTGAGGCCTACCATCTGGCCAGGTTTCAAGTCTCTAGGCCTTACGGTTTGTCCTGCGCGATGCGTTTTACGAATCCTTACAATTACAATAGGGTTTCAGCATTTCATGCTTGAACCCCTAATAAGAATGAAGGCTTTTTGCCAGTTATAGCGCCACCTATGGTCCGATCTCCATGAAACTCTGCATGCTTCCTCACCATGTTCTGACACATATGCTCATCAATTTTGGTGAAGTTCTGAGTTTTCCTTTGGGATTTATAGGCTTTTGAGCGTATTTTGCCACGCCCCTTTTCTAAATGACCCTGTTACAGCCACGCAAATGCCAAAGTTCAACTTTTTTTTGATAATTATTGATCTAGAGAGTCCAGAGAATTGTCCTAGACTGGTTTGGTTCCGATCGGGCGAAAAACCAGGGACTAGTTTGCAAAAGTAGGTTATGGACAAAAGTCAACATAGCAGAAAATTTTCCCTGCCTACATCCAAATCGGAGATAGCCATTTTGTCCGCCTTGAGCCAAGGATTCCAACGATATAAGACACTTGATCCTGGGACAAACGGTCTAAGAGATATGAGCGATTTTGAACTTTTGGTTGCTGTAGCGCCACCTATGGGCCAATCGGGGTCATACTCTGATAGGTTGTCCCCAAATTGAGGCCTACCATCTGGCCAGGTTTCAAGTCTCTAGGCCTTACGGTTTGTCCTGCGCGATGCGTTTTACGAATCCTTACAATTACAATAGGGTTTCAGCATTTCATGCTTGAACCCCTAATAAGAATGAAGGCTTTTTGCCAGTTATAGCGCCACCTATGGTCCGATCTCCATGAAACTCTGCATGCTTCCTCACCATGTTCTGACACATATGCTCATCAATTTTGGTGAAGTTCTGAGTTTTCCTTTGGGATTTATAGGCTTTTGAGCGTATTTTGCCACGCCCCTTTTCTAAATGACCCTGTTACAGCCACGCAAATGCCAAAGTTCAACTTTTTTTTGATAATTATTGATCTAGAGAGTCCAGAGAATTGTCCTAGACTGGTTTGGTTCCGATCGGGCGAAAAACCAGGGACTAGTTTGCAAAAGTAGGTTATGGACAAAAGTCAACATAGCAGAAAATTTTCCCTGCCTACATCCAAATCGGAGATAGCCATTTTGTCCGCCTTGAGCCAAGGATTCCAACGATATAAGACACTTGATCCTGGGACAAACGGTCTAAGAGATATGAGCGATTTTGAACTTTTGGTTGCTGTAGCGCCACCTATGGGCCAATCGGGGTCATACTCTGATAGGTTGTCCCCAAATTGAGGCCTACCATCTGGCCAGGTTTCAAGTCTCTAGGCCTTACGGTTTGTCCTGCGCGATGCGTTTTACGAATCCTTACAATTACAATAGGGTTTCAGCATTTCATGCTTGAACCCCTAATAAGAATGAAGGCTTTTTGCCAGTTATAGCGCCACCTATGGTCCGATCTCCATGAAACTCTGCATGCTTCCTCACCATGTTCTGACACATATGCTCATCAATTTTGGTGAAGTTCTGAGTTTTCCTTTGGGATTTATAGGCTTTTGAGCGTATTTTGCCACGCCCCTTTTCTAAATGACCCTGTTACAGCCACGCAAATGCCAAAGTTCAACTTTTTTTTGATAATTATTGATCTAGAGAGTCCAGAGAATTGTCCTAGACTGGTTTGGTTCCGATCGGGCGAAAAACCAGGGACTAGTTTGCAAAAGTAGGTTATGGACAAAAGTCAACATAGCAGAAAATTTTCCCTGCCTACATCCAAATCGGAGATAGCCATTTTGTCCGCCTTGAGCCAAGGATTCCAACGATATAAGACACTTGATCCTGGGACAAACGGTCTAAGAGATATGAGCGATTTTGAACTTTTGGTTGCTGTAGCGCCACCTATGGGCCAATCGGGGTCATACTCTGATAGGTTGTCCCCAAATTGAGGCCTACCATCTGGCCAGGTTTCAAGTCTCTAGGCCTTACGGTTTGTCCTGCGCGATGCGTTTTACGAATCCTTACAATTACAATAGGGTTTCAGCATTTCATGCTTGAACCCCTAATTAAAGCTGCAAGCAGCATTTATCGGGGTTCAAGCATTTAAGGCCTTTAGGCACATAAGCATTTAAGACATTAAGATTTATTTAGAAAGCTTTTAACCACTGAAATAATAGATGGAAAAGTCCATTTACAGCCAATACAGGCAATTTACCATAGGAAATATGTGTTTTTTAAAGCTTTTTAACAGTTATAGCACCATCTATAGTCCGATCTCCATGAAATTTTGCATGCTTGTTAATGATGTTATGGCACATAAGCTCACCAATTTTCGTGAAGTTCTGAGTTTTCGTTTAGGATTTATAGGCTTTTGAGTGCATTTTGCCACGCCCATTTTCTTTATGACCCAATATACCCATGCGAAAAATGCAAAAGTTCAACTTTTTTTGATAATTATTGATCTTGAGAGTCCATAGAATTGTCCTAGACTCGTTTGGTTCTGATCGGGCGAAAAACCTAGGACTAGTTCGCAAAAGTAGGTTTTTAACATAATTACGAATATTTAATGAACGGTTTGATTGACAGCAATGGTTCTTGAGGCAAAGTTGTTCAACAAGAGGAGATCTATCAAATGGTATGCATTTTGTGACAATAAGTGTAACACCACGTGATTACAGAGCCATAAAACTCGTTAGCGCCAACTAGTGGCCGATTTCTTTTAAAATTCTTACAGACCTCTAGGGCCATGAGTCGAACATGCCCACCGAGTTTCGTTCCGATAGGCCTCCGTTAACCTTGTCTAATAGGTGCTCAAACTTCATTGGCCGATGGCGGCCATGTTTTTTGAGATACACCAATGTCCTCATAGACATACATGGCACCTTGGACCAAGACACTGCATACCAATTTTCAAGTCAATCGGACTAACGGTCAGGTGGTTATAGCCTGTTTTATGTTTTTTTCATGTTATAGCGCCACCATGTGACCAATCGCCGCGATTTTTTTACCGTGACCTCATATTGACGTCTTACACATGTGTACCAGGTTTGGTTAAAATACCTCTTTTACTTCTGGAGTTATAGCCATTTTAGTAAAATAGGCTCCTCCCACAACGTTAATTTTGCACCCCCTAGCGACCGTGAATCGAAATTTCAACTTTTTTTTGATAATTATTGATATTCAGACTCCAGAGAACAATTCTGCACTGGTTTGGTTCCGATCGGGCAAAAAACCAGGGACTAGTTCGCAAAAGTAGATTTTCGACAAAATTCAAAATGGCGGAAAATCTATCATGGCGGAAATAAAATCGGAGATATACGTTTTGTTCGTCAGGCGTCCAGCTTTCCAATGATATAAGACACTTGAGTCTATGACTTACGGTCTAGGAGTTATGAGCAGTTTCGCGCTTTTGGTTGCTATAGCGCCACCTATGGGCCAATCGGGGTCATAATTTGATAACCTCTCCTCGATTTTTGTACTACCATATGGCAAAGTTTCAAAGCTCTAGCCCTTACGGTTTGGGCTGCACGATGCGTTTTACGGCAGAATAATAATAATAATTAAAGCTGCAAGCAGCATTTATCGGGGTTCAAGCATTTAAGGCCTTTAAGCACATAAGCATTTAAGACATTAAGATTTATTTAGAAAGCTTTTAACCACTGAAATAATAGATGGAAAAGTCCATTTACAGCCAATACAGGCAAGCTTTTTAACAGTTATAGCGCCACCTATAGTCCGATCTCCATGATATTTTGCATGCTTGTTAATGATGTTGTGGCACATATGCTCACCAATTTTCGTGAAGTTCTGAGTTTTCGTTTAGGATTTATAGGCTTTTGAGTGCATTTTGCCACGCCCATTTTCTTTATGACCCAATATACCCATGCGCAAAATGCAAAAGTTCAACTTTTTTTTGATAATTATTGATCTAGAGTGTCCAGAGAATTGTCCTAGACTGGTCTGGTTTCGATCGGGCGAAAAACCTAGGACTAGTTCGTAAAAGTAGGTTTTTAACATAATTACGAATATTTAATAAACGGTTTAATTGACAGCATTAGTTCTTGAGGCAAAGTTGTTCAGCATGAGCAGATCTATCAGATGATATGCATTTTGTGACAATAAGTGTAACACCACGTGATTACAGAGCCATAAAACTCGTTAGCGCCAACTAGTGGCCGATTTCTTTCAAAACTCTTACAGACCTCTAGGGCCATGAGTCGAACATGCCCATCGAGTTTCGTTCCGATCGGCCTCCGTTAACCTTGTTTAATAGGTGCTCAAACCTCATTGGCCAATGGCGGCCATGTTTTTCGAGATATGCCAATATCCTTTTAGACATACATGGCCCCTTGGGCCAAGACACTGCATACCAAATTTCAAGTCAATCGGACTAACGGTCAGGTGTCTACATGTTTTTTTTGTTTTATAGCGCCACCATGTGGCCAATCGACGCAATTTTTTTACTGTGACCTCAGATTGACCTTCTACACATGTGTACCAAGTTTGGTGAAGTTTACTGAATTACTTCTGGAGTTATAGCCATTTTAGTAAAATAGGCTCCTCCCACAACGTTAATTTTGCACCCCCTAGCGACCGTGAATCGAAATTTCAACTTTTTTTTGATAATTATTGATATTCAGACTCCAGAGAACAATTCTGCACTGGTTTGGTTCCGATCGGGCAAAAAACCAGGGACTAGTTCGCAAAAGTAGATTTTCGACAAAATTCAAAATGGCGGAAAATCTATCATGGCGGAAATAAAATCGGAGATATACGTTTTGTTCGTCAGGCGTCCAGCTTTCCAATGATATAAGACACTTGAGTCTATGACTTACGGTCTAGGAGTTATGAGCAGTTTCGCGCTTTTGGTTGCTATAGCGCCACCTATGGGCCAATCGGGGTCATAATTTGATAACCTCTCCTCGATTTTTGTACTACCATATGGCAAAGTTTCAAAGCTCTAGCCCTTACGGTTTGGGCTGCACGATGCGTTTTACGGCAGAATAATAATAATAATAATAATAATAAAAATCAGCACAATTACAATAGGGTTTCAGCACTTCGTGCTTGAACCCCTAATAATAATTAAAGCTGCAAGCAGCATTTATCGGGGTTCAAGCATTTAAGGCCTTTAAGCACATAAGCATTTAAGACATTAAGTTTTATTTGTAAAGCTTTTAACCACTGAAATAATAGATGGAAAAGACCATTTACAGCCAAAACAGGCAATTTACCATAGGAAATATATGGTTTTCAAAGCTTTTTAACAGTTATAGCGCCACCTATCGTACGATCTTCATGAAATTTTACATGCTTGTTTAGACTGTTATGGTACATATGCTCACCAATTTTTGTGAAGTTCTGAGTTTTCGTTTAGGATTTATAGGCTTTTAAATGCATTTTGCCACGCCCATTTTCATTATGACCCAATATACCCATGCGAAAAATGCTAAAGTTGAACTTTTTTTGATAATTATTGATCTAGAGAGTCCAGAGAATTACCCTAGACTGGTCTTGTTCCGATCGGGCAAAAAACCTAGGACTAGTTCGCAAAAGTAGGTTTTTAACATAATTGCGAATATTTAATGAACGGTTTGATTGACAGCAATGGTTCTTGAGGCAAAGTTGTTCAGCATGAGCAGATCTATCAAATGATATGCATTTTGTGACAATAAGTGTAACACCACGTGATTACAGAGCCATAAAACTCGTTAGCGCCAACTAGTGGCCGATTTCTTTCAAAATTCTTACAGACCTCTAGGGCCATGAGTTGAACATGCCCATCGAGTTTCGTTCCGATCGGCCTCCGTTAACCTTGTCTAATAGGTGCTCAAATTTCATTGGTCGATGGCGGCCATGTTTTTCGAGATACGCCAAAGTCCTCATAGACATACATGGCACCTTGGACCAAGACACTGCATACCAATTTTCAAGTCAATCGGACAAACGGTCACGTGGTCATAGCCCTTTTCATGTTTTTTTTCATGTTATAGCGCCACCTAGTGATCAATCGTCGACATTTTTTTACTATGACCCCAGATTGAACTCTTACACATGTGTACCAAGTTTGGTGAAGATATCTCATTTCCTTTTCGAGTTATAGCCATTTTAGTAAAATAGGCTCCTCCCACAACATTAATTTATCACCCCCTAGCGACCAGGAATCGAAATTTCGACTTTTTTTCGATAATTATTGATCTTCAGACTCCAAAGAACATTTCTGCACTGCTTTGGTTCCGATCGGGTGAAAAACCAGGGACTAGTTCGCAAAAGTAGGTTTTTGACAAAATTCAAAATGGCGGAAAAATTTGCATACCTGAAATAAAATCGGAGATATACGTTTTGACCTTCAGGCGTCCAGCTTTCCAATGATATAGGACACTTGAGTCTACGACATACGGTCTAGGAGTTATGAGCAGTTCCGCGCTTTTGGTTGCTATAGCGCCACCTATGGGCCAATCTGGGTCATACTTTGATAGGTTCTCCCCAAATTGAGGACTACCATTTGGCCAAGTTTCAAGGTTCCAGCTCTTACGGTTTGGGCTGCACGATGCGTTTTAGGGGAGAATAATAATAATAATAATTAAAGCTGCAAGCAGCATTTATCGGGGTTCAAGCATTTAAGGCCTTTAGGCACATAAGCATTTAAGACATTAAGATTTATTTAGAAAGCTTTTAACCACTGAAATAATAGATGGAAAAGTCCATTTACAGCCAATACAGGCAATTTACCATAGGAAATATGTGTTTTTTAAAGCTTTTTAACAGTTATAGCACCATCTATAGTCCGATCTCCATGAAATTTTGCATGCTTGTTAATGATGTTATGGCACATAAGCTCACCAATTTTCGTGAAGTTCTGAGTTTTCGTTTAGGATTTATAGGCTTTTGAGTGCATTTTGCCACGCCCATTTTCTTTATGACCCAATATACCCATGCGAAAAATGCAAAAGTTCAACTTTTTTTTGATAATTATTGATCTTGAGAGTCCATAGAATTGTCCTAGACTCGTTTGGTTCTGATCGGGCGAAAAACCTAGGACTAGTTCGCAAAAGTAGGTTTTTAACATAATTACGAATATTTAATGAACGGTTTGATTGACAGCAATGGTTCTTGAGGCAAAGTTGTTCAACAAGAGGAGATCTATCAAATGGTATGCATTTTGTGACAATAAGTGTAACACCACGTGATTACAGAGCCATAAAACTCGTTAGCGCCAACTAGTGGCCGATTTCTTTTAAAATTCTTACAGACCTCTAGGGCCATGAGTCGAACATGCCCACCGAGTTTCGTTCCGATAGGCCTCCGTTAACCTTGTCTAATAGGTGCTCAAACTTCATTGGCCGATGGCGGCCATGTTTTTTGAGATACACCAATGTCCTCATAGACATACATGGCACCTTGGACCAAGACACTGCATACCAATTTTCAAGTCAATCGGACTAACGGTCAGGTGGTTATAGCCTGTTTTATGTTTTTTTCATGTTATAGCGCCACCATGTGACCAATCGCCGCGATTTTTTTACCGTGACCTCATATTGACGTCTTACACATGTGTACCAGGTTTGGTTAAAATACCTCTTTTACTTCTGGAGTTATAGCCATTTTAGTAAAATAGGCTCCTCCCACAACGTTAATTTTGCACCCCCTAGCGACCGTGAATCGAAATTTCAACTTTTTTTTGATAATTATTGATATTCAGACTCCAGAGAACAATTCTGCACTGGTTTGGTTCCGATCGGGCAAAAAACCAGGGACTAGTTCGCAAAAGTAGATTTTCGACAAAATTCAAAATGGCGGAAAATCTATCATGGCGGAAATAAAATCGGAGATATACGTTTTGTTCGTCAGGCGTCCAGCTTTCCAATGATATAAGACACTTGAGTCTATGACTTACGGTCTAGGAGTTATGAGCAGTTTCGCGCTTTTGGTTGCTATAGCGCCACCTATGGGCCAATCGGGGTCATAATTTGATAACCTCTCCTCGATTTTTGTACTACCATATGGCAAAGTTTCAAAGCTCTAGCCCTTACGGTTTGGGCTGCACGATGCGTTTTACGGCAGAATAATAATAATAATAATAATAATAAAAATCAGCACAATTACAATAGGGTTTCAGCACTTCGTGCTTGAACCCCTAATAATAAAAATCAGTACAATTACAATAGGGTTTCAGCACTTCGTGCTTGAACCCCTAATAATAAAAATCAGCACAATTACAATAGGGTTTCAGCACTTCGTGCTTGAACCCCTAAATATGTGTTTTTTAAAGCTTTTTAACAGTTATAGCACCATCTATAGTCCGATCTCCATGAAATTTTGCATGCTTGTTAATGATGTTATGGCACATAAGCTCACCAATTTTCGTGAAGTTCTGAGTTTTCGTTTAGGATTTATAGGCTTTTGAGTGCATTTTGCCACGCCCATTTTCTTTATGACCCAATATACCCATGCGAAAAATGCAAAAGTTCAACTTTTTTTTGATAATTATTGATCTTGAGAGTCCATAGAATTGTCCTAGACTCGTTTGGTTCTGATCGGGCGAAAAACCTAGGACTAGTTCGCAAAAGTAGGTTTTTAACATAATTACGAATATTTAATGAACGGTTTGATTGACAGCAATGGTTCTTGAGGCAAAGTTGTTCAACAAGAGGAGATCTATCAAATGGTATGCATTTTGTGACAATAAGTGTAACACCACGTGATTACAGAGCCATAAAACTCGTTAGCGCCAACTAGTGGCCGATTTCTTTTAAAATTCTTACAGACCTCTAGGGCCATGAGTCGAACATGCCCACCGAGTTTCGTTCCGATAGGCCTCCGTTAACCTTGTCTAATAGGTGCTCAAACTTCATTGGCCGATGGCGGCCATGTTTTTTGAGATACACCAATGTCCTCATAGACATACATGGCACCTTGGACCAAGACACTGCATACCAATTTTCAAGTCAATCGGACTAACGGTCAGGTGGTTATAGCCTGTTTTATGTTTTTTTCATGTTATAGCGCCACCATGTGGCCAATCGCCGCGATTTTTTTACCGTGACCTCATATTGACGTCTTACACATGTGTACCAGGTTTGGTTAAAATACCTCTTTTACTTCTGGAGTTATAGCCATTTTAGTAAAATAGGCTCCTCCCACAACGTTAATTTTGCACCCCCTAGCGACCGTGAATCGAAATTTCAACTTTTTTTTGATAATTATTGATATTCAGACTCCAGAGAACAATTCTGCACTGGTTTGGTTCCGATCGGGCAAAAAACCAGGGACTAGTTCGCAAAAGTAGATTTTCGACAAAATTCAAAATGGCGGAAAATCTATCATGGCGGAAATAAAATCGGAGATATACGTTTTGTTCGTCAGGCGTCCAGCTTTCCAATGATATAAGACACTTGAGTCTATGACTTACGGTCTAGGAGTTATGAGCAGTTTCGCGCTTTTGGTTGCTATAGCGCCACCTATGGGCCAATCGGGGTCATAATTTGATAACCTCTCCTCGATTTTTGTACTACCATATGGCAAAGTTTCAAAGCTCTAGCCCTTACGGTTTGGGCTGCACGATGCGTTTTACGGCAGAATAATAATAATAATAATTAAAGCTGCAAGCAGCATTTATCGGGGTTCAAGCATTTAAGGCCTTTAGGCACATAAGCATTTAAGACATTAAGATTTATTTAGAAAGCTTTTAACCACTGAAATAATAGATGGAAAAGTCCATTTACAGCCAATACAGGCAATTTACCATAGGAAATATGTGTTTTTTAAAGCTTTTTAACAGTTATAGCACCATCTATAGTCCGATCTCCATGAAATTTTGCATGCTTGTTAATGATGTTATGGCACATAAGCTCACCAATTTTCGTGAAGTTCTGAGTTTTTGTTTAGGATTTATAGGCTTTTGAGTGCATTTTGCCACGCCCATTTTCTTTATGACCCAATATACCCATGCGAAAAATGCAAAAGTTCAACTTTTTTTTGATAATTATTGATCTTGAGAGTCCATAGAATTGTCCTAGACTCGTTTGGTTCTGATCGGGCGAAAAACCTAGGACTAGTTCGCAAAAGTAGGTTTTTAACATAATTACGAATATTTAATGAACGGTTTGATTGACAGCAATGGTTCTTGAGGCAAAGTTGTTCAACAAGAGGAGATCTATCAAATGGTATGCATTTTGTGACAATAAGTGTAACACCACGTGATTACAGAGCCATAAAACTCGTTAGCGCCAACTAGTGGCCGATTTCTTTTAAAATTCTTACAGACCTCTAGGGCCATGAGTCGAACATGCCCACCGAGTTTCGTTCCGATAGGCCTCCGTTAACCTTGTCTAATAGGTGCTCAAACTTCATTGGCCGATGGCAGCCATGTTTTTTGAGATACACCAATGTCCTCATAGACATACATGGCACCTTGGACCAAGACACTGCATACCAATTTTCAAGTCAATCGGACTAACGGTCAGGTGGTTATAGCCTGTTTTATGTTTTTTTCATGTTATAGCGCCACCATGTGACCAATCGCCGCGATTTTTTTACCGTGACCTC
Source organism: Scardinius erythrophthalmus (assembly GCF_964197995.2). Taxonomy (NCBI): domain Eukaryota; kingdom Metazoa; phylum Chordata; class Actinopteri; order Cypriniformes; family Leuciscidae; genus Scardinius; species Scardinius erythrophthalmus. The sequence continues at coordinate 100,518 of NW_028296513.1, read as the reverse complement.
ATATTGACGTCTTACACATGTGTACCAGGTTTGGTTAAAATACCTCTTTTACTTCTGGAGTTATAGCCATTTTAGTAAAATAGGCTCCTCCCACAACGTTAATTTTGCACCCCCTAGCGACCGTGAATCGAAATTTCAACTTTTTTTTGATAATTATTGATATTCAGACTCCAGAGAACAATTCTGCACTGGTTTGGTTCCGATCGGGCAAAAAACCAGGGACTAGTTCGCAAAAGTAGATTTTCGACAAAATTCAAAATGGCGGAAAATCTATCATGGCGGAAATAAAATCGGAGATATACGTTTTGTTCGTCAGGCGTCCAGCTTTCCAATGATATAAGACACTTGAGTCTATGACTTACGGTCTAGGAGTTATGAGCAGTTTCGCGCTTTTGGTTGCTATAGCGCCACCTATGGGCCAATCGGGGTCATAATTTGATAACCTCTCCTCGATTTTTGTACTACCATATGGCAAAGTTTCAAAGCTCTAGCCCTTACGGTTTGGGCTGCACGATGCGTTTTACGGCAGAATAATAATAATAATAATAATAATAAAAATCAGCACAATTACAATAGGGTTTCAGCACTTCGTGCTTGAACCCCTAATAATAATAAAAATCAGCACAATTACAATAGGGTTTCAGCACTTCGTGCTTGAACCCCTAATAATAACAAGCAGCATTTATCGGGGTTCAAGCAGTTAAGGCCTTTAAGGCATTTAAGCACAAAAGCATCAAAAGTTATTAAGATTTATTTAGCAAGCATGTAACCACTGACATAATAGATGGAAAAGACCATTTACAGCCAATACAGGCAATTTGCCATGGGATATATATGGTTTTAAAGCTTTTTAACAGTTATAGCGCCACCTATGCTCCGATCTCCATAGAATTGTTTACTGTGACCTCAAATTGAACCCATACACATGTGTACTGAGTTTGGTGAAGATATCTCATTTACTTCTTGAGTTATAGCCATTTGAGTAAAATAGGCTCCTCCCACAACGATTTGCCACATTCTAGAATTATTTAATATGATTCTAGCATGATTTACTATCATATACCATGTTCCAGAATGATTTATTAGGATTCTAGCATGATTTACCTTGATACACCTCATTTCAGTATTATTTACTATGATTTACAATGTTTCTAGCATGATTAACCACATTACTAGCAAATATGTGAAGTGTCAGTGCAAATGAGGTGATGAACACTGACAAAATATTATTGTGTTATAATAGTTAGTTATATACGTGATTTTTAGTGTGTGTCCAAGTATGAATGCAAAAGCACATGTAAAATATTTCATTATTAAGTAGAATGGCCAGCAGAGGGCAGTAGAAGACCACTTATTGGCTCACTTTCACTTTAAACCAGTTTTCTGCACTAAAGCAAACCAGTTTTTCCATGTTAACTCAATGCATGCTTACACACACACACACACACACACACACACACACACACACACACACACACACACACACACACACACACAAACACACACACACACACACACACACACACACACACACAAACACACACACACACACACACACATACACACACAGCATAGTTAACCGTGATTTACCATGATATACCACGTTCTAGTATTATTTACCAGGAGATAAACGACAATCTAGTATTATTTACTTTGATTTACCATGTTTCTAGCCTGATTTATCACATTACTAGCAATTATTTGAAGTGTCAGTGTAAATAAAGTGATTAACACTGACAAAATATGATTGTGTTATAATAGTTATTGCTATATAAGTGATTTTTTTTGTGTGTATTCAAGTATGAATGCAAGCACATGTTGAAATATTTCATTAATAAGTAGAATGGCCAGCAGAGGGCAGTAGAAGACCACTTATTGGCTCACTTTCACTTTAAACCAGTTTTCTGCACTAAAGCAAACCAGTTTATCTATGTTAACTCAATGCATGCTTACACACACACACACACACACACACACACACACACACACACACACACACACACACAGAGCATAGTTAACCATGATTTACCATGATTTACCACATTACTAGCAATTATTTGAAGTGTCAGTGCAAATAAAGTGATTAACACTGACAAAATATGATTGTGTTATAATAGTTATTGCTATATAAGTGATTTTTAGTGTGTATTCAAGTATAAATGCAAGCACATGTGGAAAAATTTAATTAATAAGTAGAATGGCCAGCAGAGGGCAGTAGAAGACCACTTATTGGCTCACTTTCACTTTAAACCTCATGATTTTGACCAGTTTTCTGCACTAAAGCAAACCAGTGTTTCCATGTTAACTCAATAATGCATAATTGCTACATATGCTACACACAATAATGCTACACACACACACACACACACACACACACACACACACACACACACACACACAAATGTTTCAGTGATATTGGTGTCACATTCACCTTCATCACATTCACCTTCTGTCTTCATCACATTCACCATCTGTCGTCATCACCTGCACCTGCTCCTCATCACCCTCCTCATCATCACCTGCTCCTCATCATCATAACCGTCACCTGTTGTCCTTGTCTTGATCTGTGTATTTAAGTTCCCCTCTCATCCATTATCATTGTCGGTTATTGTTTGTGCACTAGCACTCTGTTATGTTTGTTTTCATGTTGGAAAATAAAACCTTTGTTATATTTGTACCACACACACACACACACACACACACACACACACACACACACACACACACACACCATCATTTATCATGATTTACCATGGCTGATACCAATACCAATATGAGAAAATGACTATTTTAAACAGCAGGGGGCAGTAAAATACCACTTATTGGCTTAACATGCCATTAAATCATATCATTTTCACCTTTTTAACTGTTATAGAGGCAAATTTTGTCCGATCTGTCTGAAAATTTTCATGCTTGTTCAGGGTGATATTTCACACGTTCTGACTTGTTTTTAAGAAGGTCTGAGCATTGATTAAAGAGATATAGGCTTTCGGGGACACTTGGTAAAGGCCAGATTTTGAAGTGAACCTATTATAGCTATCCAAATGAAGTAGTTCAACTTTTTCTGACAATTATTGATCTAGTGAGTCCAGAGAATTGTATTGCATTAGTTTTGAACATTATGATATGAAAATTATATAATCAGACATGGAAAAGACCATTTACAGCCAATACAGGCAGTTTACCATAGGAAATATATGGTTTTAAAGCTTTTTAACAGTTATAGCGCCAACTATTGTCCAATCTCCATAAAATTTTGCAAGCTTGTTTGTGATGTTATGACACATATGCTCACCAATTTTTGTGAAGTTCTGAGTTTTCATTTAGGATTTATAGGCTTTTGAGTGTATTTTGCCACACCCATTTTATAAATGACCCTATTACAGCCATACAAATACAAAAGTTCAACTTTTTTTTGATAATTATTGATCTAGAGAGTCCATAGAATTGTCCTAGACTGGTCTGGTTCCGATCGGGCAAAAAACCAGGGACTAGTTCGCAAAAGTAGGTTTTTAACATATTCATGAATATTTAATGAACGGTTTGATTGACAGCAATGGTTCTAGAGGCAAAGTTGTTCAGCATGAGCAGATCTATCAAATGATATGCATTTTGTGACAATATATCTAACACCACGTGATTACAGAGCCATAAAACTCGTTAGCGCCAACTAGTGGCCGATTTCTTTCAAAATTCTTACAGACCTCTAGGGCCATGAGTCGAACATGCCCACCGAGTTTCGTTCCGATCGGCCTCCGTTAACCTTGTCTAATAGGTGCTCAACTTCATTGGCCAATGGCGGCCATGTTTTTTGAGATACACCAATGTCCTCATAGACATACATGGCACCTTGGACCAAGACACTGCATACCAATTTTCAAGTCAATCGGACTAACGGTCAGGTGGTTATAGCCTGTTTTATGTTTTTTTCATGTTATAGCGCCACCATGTGGCCAATCGCCGCGATTTTTTTACCGTGTCCTCAGATTGACCTCTTACATATGTGTACCAAGTTTGTTGAAAATACCTCATTTACTTCTGGAGTTATAGCCATTTTAGTAAAATAGCCTCCGCCCACAACGTTAATTTTGCGCCCCCTAGCGACCCTGAATCGAAATTTCAACTTTTTTTCGATAATTATTGATCTTCAGTCTCCAGAGAACAATTCTGCACTGGTTTGGTTCCGATCGAGCAAAAAACCAGGGACTAGTTCGCAAAAGTAGGTTTTCGACAAAATTCAAAATGGCGGAAAATCTATCATGACGGAAATGAAATCGGAGATATACGTTTTGTTCGTCAGACGACCAGCTTTCCAATGATATAAGACACTTGTGTCTACGACATACGGTCCAGGAGTTATGACCACTTTCGCGCTTTTGGTTGTTATAGCGCCACCTATGGGCCAATCGAGGTCATAATTTGATAACCTCTCCTCGATTTTTGTACTACCATCTGGCAAAGTTTCAAAGCTCTAGCCCTTACGGTTTGGGCTGCACGATGCGTTTTACGGCAGAATAATAATAATAATAATAATAAAAATCAGTACAATTACAATAGGGTTTCAGCACTTCGTGCTTGAACCCCTAACAAGCAGCATTTATCGGGGTTCAAGCAGTTAAGGCCTTTAAGGCATTTAAGCACAAAAGCATCAAAAGTTATTAAGATTTATTTAGCAAGCATGTAACCACTGACATAATAGATGGAAAAGACCATTTACAGCCAATACAGGCAATTTGCCATGGGATATATATGGTTTTAAAGCTTTTTAACAGTTATAGCGCCACCTATGCTCCGATCTCCATAGAATTGTTTACTGTGACCTCAAATTGAACCCATACACATGTGTACTGAGTTTGGTGAAGATATCTCATTTACTTCTTGAGTTATAGCCATTTGAGTAAAATAGGCTCCTCCCACAACGATTTGCCACATTCTAGAATTATTTAATATGATTCTAGCATGATTTACTATCATATACCATGTTCCAGAATGATTTATTAGGATTCTAGCATGATTTACCTTGATACACCTCATTTCAGTATTATTTACTATGATTTACAATGTTTCTAGCATGATTAACCACATTACTAGCAAATATGTGAAGTGTCAGTGCAAATGAGGTGATGAACACTGACAAAATATTATTGTGTTATAATAGTTAGTTATATACGTGATTTTTAGTGTGTGTCCAAGTATGAATGCAAAAGCACATGTAAAATATTTCATTATTAAGTAGAATGGCCAGCAGAGGGCAGTAGAAGACCACTTATTGGCTCACTTTCACTTTAAACCAGTTTTCTGCACTAAAGCAAACCAGTTTTTCCATGTTAACTCAATGCATGCTTACACACACACACACACACACACACACACACACACACACACACACACACACACACACACACACACACACAAACACACACACACACACACACACATACACACACAGCATAGTTAACCGTGATTTACCATGATATACCACGTTCTAGTATTATTTACCAGGAGATAAACGACAATCTAGTATTATTTACTTTGATTTACCATGTTTCTAGCCTGATTTATCACATTACTAGCAATTATTTGAAGTGTCAGTGCAAATAAAGTGATTAACACTGACAAAATATGATTGTGTTATAATAGTTATTGCTATATAAGTGATTTTTTTTGTGTGTATTCAAGTATGAATGCAAGCACATGTTGAAATATTTCATTAATAAGTAGAATGGCCAGCAGAGGGCAGTAGAAGACCACTTATTGGCTCACTTTCACTTTAAACCAGTTTTCTGCACTAAAGCAAACCAGTTTATCTATGTTAACTCAATGCATGCTTACACACACACACACACACACACACACACACACACACACACACACACACACACACACACACACACACACACAGAGCATAGTTAACCATGATTTACCATGATTTACCACATTACTAGCAATTATTTGAAGTGTCAGTGCAAATAAAGTGATTAACACTGACAAAATATGATTGTGTTATAATAGTTATTGCTATATAAGTGATTTTTAGTGTGTATTCAAGTATAAATGCAAGCACATGTGGAAAAATTTAATTAATAAGTAGAATGGCCAGCAGAGGGCAGTAGAAGACCACTTATTGGCTCACTTTCACTTTAAACCTCATGATTTTGACCAGTTTTCTGCACTAAAGCAAACCAGTGTTTCCATGTTAACTCAATAATGCATAATTGCTACATATGCTACACACAATAATGCTACACACACACACACACACACACACACACACACACACACACACACACACACAAATGTTTCAGTGATATTGGTGTCACATTCACCTTCATCACATTCACCTTCTGTCTTCATCACATTCACCATCTGTCGTCATCACCTGCACCTGCTCCTCATCACCCTCCTCATCATCACCTGCTCCTCATCATCATAACCGTCACCTGTTGTCCTTGTCTTGATCTGTGTATTTAAGTTCCCCTCTCATCCATTATCATTGTCGGTTATTGTTTGTGCACTAGCACTCTGTTATGTTTGTTTTCATGTTGGAAAATAAAACCTTTGTTATATTTGTACCACACACACACACACACACACACACACACACACACACACACACACACACACACACACACACACACACCATCATTTATCATGATTTACCATGGCTGATACCAATACCAATATGAGAAAATGACTATTTTAAACAGCAGGGGGCAGTAAAATACCACTTATTGGCTTAACATGCCATTAAATCATATCATTTTCACCTTTTTAACTGTTATAGAGGCAAATTTTGTCCGATCTGTCTGAAAATTTTCATGCTTGTTCAGGGTGATATTTCACACGTTCTGACTTGTTTTTAAGAAGGTCTGAGCATTGATTAAAGAGATATAGGCTTTCGGGGACACTTGGTAAAGGCCAGATTTTGAAGTGAACCTATTATAGCTATCCAAATGAAGTAGTTCAACTTTTTCTGACAATTATTGATCTAGTGAGTCCAGAGAATTGTATTGCACTAGTTTTGAACATTATGATATGAAAATTATATGATCAGACATGGAAAAGACCATTTACAGCCAATACAGGCAGTTTACCATAGGAAATATATGGTTTTAAAGCTTTTTAACAGTTATAGCGCCAACTATTGTCCAATCTCCATAAAATTTTGACACATATGCTCACCAATTTTTGTGAAGTTCTGAGTTTTCATTTAGGATTTATAGGCTTTTGAGTGTATTTTGCCACACCCATTTTATAAATGACCCTATTACAGCCATACAAATACAAAAGTTCAACTTTTTTTTGATAATTATTGATCTAGAGAGTCCATAGAATTGTCCTAGACTGGTCTGGTTCCGATCGGGCAAAAAACCAGGGACTAGTTCGCAAAAGTAGGTTTTTAACATATTCATGAATATTTAATGAACGGTTTGATTGACAGCAATGGTTCTAGAGGCAAAGTTGTTCAGCATGAGCAGATCTATCAAATGATATGCATTTTGTGACAATATATCTAACACCACGTGATTACAGAGCCATAAAACTCGTTAGCGCCAACTAGTGGCCGATTTCTTTCAAAATTCTTACAGACCTCTAGGGCCATGAGTCGAACATGCCCACCGAGTTTCGTTCCGATCGGCCTCCGTTAACCTTGTCTAATAGGTGCTCAACTTCATTGGCCAATGGCGGCCATGTTTTTTGAGATACACCAATGTCCTCATAGACATACATGGCACCTTGGACCAAGACACTGCATACCAATTTTCAAGTCAATCGGACTAACGGTCAGGTGGTTATAGCCTGTTTTATGTTTTTTTCATGTTATAGCGCCACCATGTGGCCAATCGCCGCGATTTTTTTACCGTGTCCTCAGATTGACCTTTTACATATGTGTACCAAGTTTGTTGAAAATACCTCATTTACTTCTGGAGTTATAGCCATTTTAGTAAAATAGGCTCCGCCCAGAACGTTAATTTTGCGCCCCCTAGCGACCCTGAATCGAAATTTCAACTTTTTTTCGATAATTATTGATCTTCAGTCTCCAGAGAACAATTCTGCACTGGTTTGGTTCCGATCGAGCAAAAAACCAGGGACTAGTTCGCAAAAGTAGGTTTTCGACAAAATTCAAAATGGCGGAAAATCTATCATGACGGAAATGAAATCGGAGATATACGTTTTGTTCGTCAGACGACCAGCTTTCCAATGATATAAGACACTTGTGTCTACGACATACGGTCCAGGAGTTATGACCACTTTCGCGCTTTTGGTTGTTATAGCGCCACCTATGGGCCAATCGAGGTCATAATTTGATAACCTCTCCTCGATTTTTGTACTACCATCTGGCAAAGTTTCAAAGCTCTAGCCCTTACGGTTTGGGCTGCACGATGCGTTTTACGGCAGAATAATAATAATAATAATAATTAAAGCTGCAAGCAGCATTTATCGGGGTTCAAGCATTTAAGGCCTTTAGGCACATAAGCATTTAAGACATTAAGATTTATTTAGAAAGCTTTTAACCACTGAAATAATAGATGGAAAAGTCCATTTACAGCCAATACAGGCAATTTACCATAGGAAATATGTGTTTTTTAAAGCTTTTTAACAGTTATAGCACCATCTATAGTCCGATCTCCATGAAATTTTGCATGCTTGTTAATGATGTTATGGCACATAAGCTCACCAATTTTCGTGAAGTTCTGAGTTTTTGTTTAGGATTTATAGGCTTTTGAGTGCATTTTGCCACGCCCATTTTCTTTATGACCCAATATACCCATGCGAAAAATGCAAAAGTTCAACTTTTTTTTGATAATTATTGATCTTGAGAGTCCATAGAATTGTCCTAGACTCGTTTGGTTCTGATCGGGCGAAAAACCTAGGACTAGTTCGCAAAAGTAGGTTTTTAACATAATTACGAATATTTAATGAACGGTTTGATTGACAGCAATGGTTCTTGAGGCAAAGTTGTTCAACAAGAGGAGATCTATCAAATGGTATGCATTTTGTGACAATAAGTGTAACACCACGTGATTACAGAGCCATAAAACTCGTTAGCGCCAACTAGTGGCCGATTTCTTTTAAAATTCTTACAGACCTCTAGGGCCATGAGTCGAACATGCCCACCGAGTTTCGTTCCGATAGGCCTCCGTTAACCTTGTCTAATAGGTGCTCAAACTTCATTGGCCGATGGCGGCCATGTTTTTTGAGATACACCAATGTCCTCATAGACATACATGGCACCTTGGACCAAGACACTGCATACCAATTTTCAAGTCAATCGGACTAACGGTCAGGTGGTTATAGCCTGTTTTATGTTTTTTTCATGTTATAGCGCCACCATGTGACCAATCGCCGCGATTTTTTTACCGTGACCTCATATTGACGTCTTACACATGTGTACCAGGTTTGGTTAAAATACCTCTTTTACTTCTGGAGTTATAGCCATTTTAGTAAAATAGGCTCCTCCCACAACGTTAATTTTGCACCCCCTAGCGACCGTGAATCGAAATTTCAACTTTTTTTTGATAATTATTGATATTCAGACTCCAGAGAACAATTCTGCACTGGTTTGGTTCCGATCGGGCAAAAAACCAGGGACTAGTTCGCAAAAGTAGATTTTCGACAAAATTCAAAATGGCGGAAAATCTATCATGGCGGAAATAAAATCGGAGATATACGTTTTGTTCGTCAGGCGTCCAGCTTTCCAATGATATAAGACACTTGAGTCTATGACTTACGGTCTAGGAGTTATGAGCAGTTTCGCGCTTTTGGTTGCTATAGCGCCACCTATGGGCCAATCGGGGTCATAATTTGATAACCTCTCCTCGATTTTTGTACTACCATATGGCAAAGTTTCAAAGCTTTAGCCCTTACGGTTTGGGCTGCACGATGCGTTTTACGGCAGAATAATAATAATAATAATAATAATAAAAATCAGCACAATTACAATAGGGTTTCAGCACTTCGTGCTTGAACCCCTAATAAAAATCAGTACAATTACAATAGGGTTTCAGCACTTCGTGCTTGAACCCCTAATAAAAATCAGTACAATTACAATAGGGTTTCAGCACTTCGTGCTTGAACCCCTAATAAAAATCAGGGCAATTACAATAGGGTTTCAGCACTTCGTGCTTGAACCCCTAATAAAATTCTGTATCAAAATTTTATAAGGTACCATTACTTTGTTTAGGCTTGGTTTGTAGGGAATTACAAACCTGCGCACATATGTTCAAACGCACATAACTATAGAACCAATTCTTAAGGCGCATGTGAACGCCATCAGCGTTTCTCAAAGGTTCGCGTTGAAAGTCTGTGTAGAGAGAATGGTGTCGTCTTAGCGGCCCCAAATTTAATAACAAATGATCGTTGCGACGGAAGCGAATCAAAAATAACTTTAGCTGGAAAATAACTTTATTAAAGAACCGCTATAAAGCCAAAACAATCTGTTACCATAAATTATACGTTTATCTCTGTAAAGCTGCTTTGAACAATCTACATTGTTAAAAGCGCTATATAAATGAGGATGACTTGACAATACAGATAATTATCAAAAAATCTTTCTTTCAAGTTTAAAGGCAGATTTTGGCTCCTGAGTGAAAGTTGTAGTAACCAGACAACAACAAAAAAAGTTAATTACACACTGATCTCGAATCTCCCTTTTCTGTTAAAAAATAAAAGAAAAGGCAGTATCCTCACAACTATGTTCCTTTTTTAGAAAGAAACAGTATCTGCGAGGATACCAGTCAGGATTTAAACCATATCATAGTACATGTTACTGGATCTTAGTGCTAGATTTGATACTATTGACCACAACAATTTTTTTGAATAGACTTGAAAATGACGTTGGCATTAGTGGAATTGCATTGTTCAAATCATATATATCTTACTGGTATCAATTTGTAGCAGTAAATGAAGGTGTCATATCGATCACAAGTTTAGAGTGGAGTAGGGGTGCTCCAATTGATTGGCTACCGATCGCTATCAGCATGACATGTAGCAGCGCCGTCTCAATCTCTGTCCGGAGTACTGACAATTTGTGCTACCCACACAGATTTTGCTACAGCATCATATTCATGTGGTTTGAGGCTTTATTAAAATCCATACCTACCCCTACCCATACCTACCCCTACCCAAAACCTACCATTAAAATAATGCACATATAGTGTTGGTAGCACAATATTCGTCAGAACACTTGGCATGGAAGTATGACCATATTAGCCCAGTTGTCAACACTGCATTGCTCCCTATTAAAACGTTATATAAATTTTAAAATATTGCTGATTACTTACAAAGCACTAAATGGTTTAGCTCCCCAGTACTTGAGCGAGCTCTTAACGCATTATAGTCCTCACGTCTACTGCGATCTCAAAATTCCGACCAGTTGATAAAACCTAGAATATCAAAATCGACTGCTGGCTGTAGATCCTTTTCCTATTTAGCACCAAAACTTTAGAACAGTCTTCCTAACATTGTCCGGGAAGCAGACACACATGGTCAGTTCAAATCTAGACTAAAGACACATCTCTTTGGCCTAGCATACACATAACACATTATAGACTTCTATAATTCAATGTTAGGCTGCCTAGATTAGGTCAGCTGGAAGCGGGAACACTCCCCATAAATCCTGATGTACTTGTTACATCATAAGAAGGATGGCGTTATAAGAAATTATGATCTGTTCCCAAAAACTTCCACTCCAATATATATATATATATATATATATATATATATATATATATATATATATATATATATATATATATATATATATATATATATATATATATATATATCTCAAAATGTTCCTTCACTTAAAAGAGCTTAATTATCATATAGAGACAATTACATCCAATCTCAGTAATATGTAAATAGTATCACAGAGGGCAACCACCAACCATCTTGATTACAGGGACTTCAAATAGCTTGTCACCTTAAACATTTGACCGTTCTGTTTTAACAGAAGATCAAAGATGTGATCACTTCAGATAGATTGTATCACCTAAACCCTTTGCTGTTCTGATTTCATTTACATTAAGAGTTGACCATTTGGGTTGATCACATCCTGAACAAATGGTAATCAATTGTAGAATGGGAATGGGAGTGGGACACAGAGAACCTTCACAGACAATGGAGTGTCTCAACTTCATTAACATGCAGACCACAGCTGTTACAAGGGCAACTTAATTTACATCAAGAGTTGTAAACATTAACAGGATAAAAGGTTTAAGATTTGGATGTTCTGGGTTCATTCTGACGCCGGTGAATCCAAGGTGCTTTGTGTGCCTTGCCACTGCTATGCTGTAATAAACTTAATTTTTGAGATCTTCGACGTCCACATCATTTTTTCTTACAGCGTCTACGCTAATATCAGTCCGCCGGATCTGGTTAAATATGAATATATTTCTTACACACACTCATCGCTTTGCTTCAGAAGGCCTCTATTAACCCCCAGGAGCAGTGTGGAGTTTTTTTTATGATGGATGGATGCACTTTTTTGAGATTCAAACTGGTGGTGGTAATGCACTGCCATTATAAAGCTCGGAAGCCTCAGGGTGTTTATTAATATAACTCAGATTGTATTCGTCTGAAAGAAGAAAGGCATATACACCTAGGATGGCTTGAGGGTGAGTAAATCATGGGGTAATTTTCATTTTAAAGTGAACTACTCCTTTAAGTGAACGCAAACAGTTAAGAAAGAAAACGCATGTGTAACAGTAAAATATATCCATGCGTCACGTTTTAAAGTGACAGCAGCATAATAAACCTGCTGCCAAATTATGAGATATTAAAATACGAATTTCTGTATTATCTGACCTCGGTTGGATGACCCGTGTAAATCGCGTAAATCCGTTTTGTTTTGTTTTTTTGAGAGAGAGAGAGAGAGAGAGAGAGAGAGAGAGAGAGAGAGAGAGAGAGAGAGAGAGAGAGAGAGAGAGAGAGAGAGAGAGAGATGTGCGCATCGTCAACTGAACTGTTTCATTCAGGACCTAATTCAGGAAAGTTAGGCTATCTTATTTTTATTTTAATGAATCCTGAGAGTCCATGAAAAATAAATGCCAAACAAAGATTAATTGTTACTCATAAAAAGTTGTAGTGAAATTTCAGTCCTTTTCTCTTCAGTGGGGAATTGTTGTGTCAGTATAAGTTTCAAAACGCAGTATTTTTAACAGTTTATGTGTAAAACCGTAAAATGGAATTCTGAGTCATCTATTTCAGTGGTTCTCAAGGTGACAGAAGGGGGTACGCGAACAAAATGGTGAGTTTTACAGTTCATTTAATTTTACCCCACCTTAAAATAACATTCAAACTGAGCTTGTATTTCTAACAGGTAAAATGCCATAAATACATGACATCCGATCAAATTACCTCTTTTGTGGTCAAAACTTTCTGCATTCACACAACCAGCGTGTAGACCTATGATAGGTTGTGTGCAGATTATGCTGCCTTGGCAAATCGTGCTATACTGGCGACTGCTAAATAATATAGACCATGTACCTTTGTAAAAGTGGGTATTTAGCACTTACTAGCATGAAGAACAAATAGGCTATAGACACAGGCTGTGCATAGAGATCGATTTAAGATTCAAACTCTTCGATACAAAAATATACCCTGTGTGAGTTCCTGTGTTTAATGTTGATCACATTATATGAATATCCACACAATTGCAAATGTGACAATGATTGTATACAACAGTTCAACAAACGAAAGGCATTAATATTAAGTGATGTTCATTTTAAACAGTATTGTCAGTATTTTTTGCTACAAAATAATAGCTCCAACAAAAGCCGCAGCAGAACTGCAGCACACAGCAGTGTCGGTGAACGAATCTGCGGCTTTGAATAAATCACGAGAGTCAATGATTTAATGATTACAGCCACTGTTGAAAAATTTCACTTGTCTCATGTGAAAGTCTGAATACTGTAATGCCAAGCAGAAAATGGGTCACAAGGATAAGAGAATGGAAAAGTACCCAAAAAGTCTGTGCTGGGATGCGCTGGCAGAAAAACATGTTTTTTGAGATGTTTTGAGAAAGAGCTAGATATGAGGGTGGCCATTGGGCACCTAGCGATAAGAAAAAGTATAAGACATGAACATTGGCCATTGTAACCTCAGATGACCAGCTGGCTTCTCACTTTGTTGCTTGTCAATAAAGTTAATTCTTCTGACCTGGAACCTTGACTCTGATAAACTTCTTTGAGACCTGAACCAAGGACTTTAAATTTGCTATAACTTCATAACTTCTTTGAGACCTGAACCAAAAAGAACTTTGAATTTGCTACAACATAATTGGCGAGGTCCAGCCAGGAGTGGACGATGAGACGAGGAGTGGCCACAGTGGGCGTGCTGGCAGAGGCCTCACAAAACAAAGGCGCCATAAAAATAAGGTAAGCAAATTTTTGCTTATATTTGTTTTGTGCTGCCCCTGGTGAGCTGGCGCCCGTTTGGTGACTGCCTTAAATAAAAGACTACACCAAAAAGAACCTAAAATTGATAAAATATTAAAAGGAGGGTAGGTTCCAGGTCTTGAGAAACAGTGCATGCAGTAATTGTTTTTGTTTGTCTGTGTATACGCGAGAAGCGCGTTGTCTTAACGCAGAAGGTGCGTTATACGTGAGAAGCACGTTATTTATGTACGCGAGAAGCGCGTGCCCCCAACGCAGAAGGTGCGCTAAACGTGAGAAGCACGTTATTTGTGTACGCAAGAAGGGCGTTTGTTAGTCTTATCTGTTGTATTTTCCTCAACGCAGAAGGTGCGTTATACGTGAGAAGCACATTATTTGTGTACGCGAGAAGCATGTTTATCTGTTATATGTGTACGCGAGAAGTGCATTTGTTAGTCTTATCTGTTGTATTGTGTACGCAGGAAGCACGTTTGTTAGTCTTATCTGTTGTATTGTGTACACGGGAAGCGCGTTTGTAAGTCTTATCTGTTGTATTGTCCCCAACACAGAAAGTGCGTTATACATGAGAAGCAAGTTGTGTGTCTTTATGTGAGAAGTAAAGTGGTTTTTGTTTGTATGTTTAGGTGATTTTTCATCGTAAATATAAGGAGAACAGTCGTTTTGGAGAAAATTAACAAAAGTGATAATAATAATAATACATTTTATTTATAATGTGTTTTTCAAAAAACCCAAAGCGCTAGAAATTAAAAGTTAGAAATTATATAGCCTTATTTGAGCAGAATTGATAGAAAGGACGGAGACGCAGAGATAAATTGCTTTTTGACTTGGCTTGCACTGCCTAAAAAAAAAATAAAAAAAAATTATAAAAAATTACAGTTGAGCCAGTCAGATAAATCAGCACGAAATTGTTACACCGCTCAGTGAGAAAAAAGGGAGTAATCAGGCTGAGAAAGCTGTGATAGACAAAGGCATATGAAATAAAACTCTTAAAGAAATAAGAATGGTGAACGTCTCCGGTTACTTAACTGTAACCTTGTTCCCTGAGAAAGCGGAACGAGATGCTGCGCTGCTCAGCGCATTGGGAACGTCTTTAGTCGTGACCAGCTGTGAATATTGTGTGTAACACGTCGATAGAATTGACCCGGAGGTAATATAGCCTCGGTCGATGACGTCATCGGCGCGCACCCGCAACACGAGGCTATAAATAGATGAGCCACAGGTGCATCGTCAGGATATTTTGTCTGAAGAGCAGTCCTGGGACATCTTCAGCACGGCAAAGCAGCGCAGCATCTCGTTCCGCTTTCTCAGGGAACAAGGTTACAGTTAAGTAACCGGAGATGTTCCCTTTCGAAAGCTACAATCGATGCTGCGCTGCTCAGCGCATTGGGAACGAGAATACCCACGCCGCCGTGCTTGAACATGTCTGGACCCCCACGGTTGTGCATGTGTGTTTCACAAGAACGCAAGAAGGCCTAGACATTAGCTTGTGATGTCGACTCAAGGACATGAGAGCCCGGAGTGGCATGAACATCCAAACTATAAAATCTTATGAATGTGTGCGGAGAGGACCAACCTGCCGCATCACAAACCTGTTGCAAAGGGGCCCCCCTTGCCAAAGCACTAGAAGAGGCAACCCCCCTGGTGGAGTGAGCCCTAAGACCTTTAGGCGAAGCTTGACCGCGCGCCTCATAAGCAAGAGCAATAGCATCCCTGACCCAATGAGACATAGTCTGCTTGGTAGCAGCTCCTCCTCTGTTGCTGCCCCCATAACAGATGAACAGTTGCTCCGACTTACGCCACTGGCTAGTGCGGTGGACGTAAGCCTGAAGAGCACAGACTGGACACAGCCTGTGAGATCTTTCCTGCTCCGGCGTTGTGAACGGCGGGGAGCAGAAAGCCTCAAGAGTGACAGGATGTACAGCCGAAAATGGAACCTTAGGCAGGTAATCAGGATGTGGATGCAAAATCACTTTCACCAAACCTGGGGCAAAGTCTAAGCAGGATGGAGAGATAGAAAGAGCCTGCATATCCCCAATTCTTTTCAAGGAAGTTATTGCCATCAGAAAAAACATTTTTAGAGTCAGAAGTTTATCAGACGCTGATTCTATTGGTTCAAAGGGGGTGTCAACCAGACCCTCAAGAACTATAGCTAAGTCCCATGAAGGGATCTTGGTTCTTACTGGAGGCCTCAGTCGCCTCGCTCCCCGAAGGAAGCGTGAGAGCAGAGGGTGTCTTCCGCCCCGTCAACTAAGGCGTGGCAAGCCGAAAGAGCGGCCACGTAAACCTTAAGAGTGGCAGGACATGTGCCTGTTGATAATTTCTCTTGCATGAAGTCCAGCACTGAAGCAATCTGGCAGTTAACTGGATCTACATTGTGTTCAACGCACCACCTTTCAAAAACACCCCATTTAATAGCATAACTTCTTCTAGTAGAGGAAGCCCTAGCACTCAGAATGGTCTCAATAACATCCGGCGAAAGTCCAGTGTCTCTTAATTGGTTCCCATCAGGGGCCAAACATGAAGATTCCACAGGTCGGGCCTGGGATGGAATATCGTGCCCTCCGCCTGAGACAGAAGGTCCCTCCTCTCCGGAATCGCCCACGGCGAGCCGTCGAGGAGAGCTATTATCTCCGAGAACCACACTCTGTTCGGCCAACGTGGCGCTATCAGCAAGAGGCAAGACCCTTGTTGGCGAACTCTGGCTAGAACTCCCGGGAGCAGAGAAACTGGAGGAAACGCATACAGGCGCATCTTGGGCCATGTGTGCGCCATCGCATCCAGACCCAGAGGAGCCGGGTGACTCAGAGAGTTGTAGAGGGGACATTGCGTTGTCTGCTGGGAGGCGAAGAGGTCCACCTCCGCTTCGTAAAATTTGGTCCAAATCTGTTTCACTACTTCCGGGTGGAGTTTCCATTCCCCCGTCGGTAGTGTCTGTCTGGACAATAGATCTGCTCCCACATTCAAATGCCCTGGGATGTATACTGCCCTGAGTGACAGGAACTTGCCCTGGGCCCAGAGAAAAATCTGCCTCGCTATTCTGTTCAGATTGCGTGAGCGCAGACCTCCCTGGTGATTTATATACGAGACTGCTGCTGTGTTGTCCACCCGCACTAGGACATGACAGCCCCTCAAATGATGGAGAAAATATTTCAGAGCCAGAAATATAGCCATCAGCTCGAGGCAATTGATGTGCCAATCGAGCTGATGACCCTCCCATTCCCCTTGAGCTGGACGGCCATCCAAGACCGCTCCCCAGCCTATCAGGGAGGCGTCCGTCGTTAGCAGTTTGCGACGACACGGCGCCCCTAGAGTGGGACCCAAGGCGAGGAACCGGGGTCTGAGCCACAGAGATAGTGTACGAAGCCCGCGGCGCGTCACTTTTATTTGCCTTAGAGGATTGGCTCTTGGATGAAATCCTCTGGCTTTTAGCCACAACTGAAACGGTCTCATGTGCAACAGCCCCAGAGGAATCACCGTGGAGGCTGATGCCATGAGACCTAACATTCTTTGATACTGACGAACAGTATGCACTTGGCCTAGCTTGACTTTGGTCATGGTCTGCCGAATGGTCTCGATTCGAGCGGGAGACATTTGTGCCCGCATCGTAATCGAATCCCAAACGATCCCGAGATAAATCGTTCTCTGAGCAGGAGAAAGAACACTTTTCTTGGTGTTTAGTTTCAGCCCTAGAGACAACAGATGAGCTAACACGACGTCTCTGTGTTGGAGCGCCATCTCTCGTGATTGTGCTAGTATTAACCAATCGTCTATGTAATTCAAAATGCGAATGCCCTGGAGTCGTAATGGAGCCAGTGCTGCATCCATGCACTTTGTGTATGTGCGGGGTGACAGTGCTAGACCGAACGGAAGAACCCGAAATTGGTACGCTTCGCCCCCGAAAGCGAACCTCAGGAATTTCCTGTGTTGTGGCAATATTTCTATGTGAAAATATGCGTCCTTCAGATCGATCGTGACGAACCAATCGTGATGTTGTATTTGCGACACGACCGTCTTGACGGTTAACATCTTGAACTTGAGTGCTTTGACTGTGCGGTTTAAGCCTCGAAGATCTAAGATTGGACGCAACCCCCCATCCTTTTTGGGTACTAGGAAGTATCTGCTGTAATAACCTGACTCCCTCTCTGGAAGAGGAACACGTTCTATGGCCTCTTTGATCAGAAGAGTTTGCAGCTCTTGCAACAGTACATGCATCTGCTCCGGTTTCACGGTAGTGAAAATCACGCCGTTGAAACGCGGAGGACGACGAATAAATTGGATTCTGTATCCTAACTGTACTGTGCTTAATACCCACGCAGAAACGCCCGGCAGAAGTTTCCACGCTGCCAGACTTTCCGAGAGTGGTATTAATTTTAATACTTCCTTTTGAGGGGATATTAGATGTTCCGTGTCCAGAATGACGGCCGGAAACGACGGAACATCTAATATTTCGCTGGAAACCGCTGCCCCCCGAGGCACGAGAGGTGGCGGGGATGGAGTGGTTTTGTGAGGGTAGCGGGAAGGGACGAATAGGTCTTGAGCGCGCCCCATCCCGCGGGGGACTACCCCCACTAGATTGGGCGCCAGAACATCAGGACTTCCGCTTCTTGTTAATAATAGTCCTGAGGTCTGGCTTGGGAGGCTGCTGAGTCTGGCGAGTCTGTCTCCAGTCTCTCTGAGGGGGAGCACGACTCGCCACACTCTGCTTCTTTACCTCCCTGGCTTTTGAAGGACCGGGGCGAGGCTGGGTGGCAGACGGCCCCTCCCCTTGAGTGCGGCGAGGAAGGAACTGAACGAAAGCTTCTTCGTGTTTCTTCACCTCTTTAAATCTGGTCACTACGGTGTTAACAGAGTCGCCAAATAAACCAGAGGGAGAAACAGGGGAATCTAACAGAAACAAACGATCTTTCTCTTTAATACCTGTCAGATTCAGCCACAGGTGCCTCTCCGTGCTGACTAAAGCACTCATTGAACGGCCGATGGCACGGGCCGTTTGCTTGGTCGCACGGAGAGACAGGTCTGTGGCTCGACGAAGCTCAGAGAACGCTTCCTCGTCGATGGTACTGCCCACACTCAAATCCTTCAATAGGTCAGCCTGGTAAGCCTGTAACACTGCCATAGTGTGCAGCGCAGCACCAGCCTGACCTGCAGCTTGGTAAGCTTTACCCACAAGTGAAGATGTTATGCGACACGGTTTATTGGGGAGGGTAGGTTTCTTTATGGAAGATGCGGCTTCGGGCGAGAGATAGCTCGCGAGCGTCTCTTCAACCCGAGGCATCTCCGCATACCCCCGCGACTTCGCACCCACGATAGTCGAAAAAGTCGACGTCGAAGGCACAAAGACACGAGAAGTATACGGTTTACTCCATGACTTAGACAGCTCATCATGGAGGTCCTCGAAAAAGGGAAGAGACTGATGTTGTGGTCTCTCCCCCCTGCCACCGGACAGAAACCTATCCTCTAGCTTACTACGTTTGGGGGGTCTCTTGTTCGCGTGGCCAGTCAAGCTGTAACCTGGCCACCGCGCGAGTAACCACCTCTAGCAATTCCTCGACAGATTTCTTTTCGCGCGAGGAATGCTCAGAGGCTGGCTGCTCGTGATCTGAAGAACCAAGAGATATCTCATCCCCCTCGTGAACCGAAGAAGCACCGGAGCGCGCTTCGAGATCACGAGAAGGGATGTTAGGATCTGGTGACGCAGCAAGCGAAAGGGACGGACCCGTCTCTTGCTCGTCATGCAGATCCATACGAGAGCCCCACGATGGTAATGCGGGTGCGGACTGGAAATAGTTCAGACGGGAGCGAAGCATCTTAACTGTGAGCTGGTCACAATGCTCGCACCCGCCTTTCTCTATTGCCAGAACCGCGTGCTCTTCCCCCAAACAAACAAAACAGTAATCGTGTGTATCCAGCTCAGACATGGGACGGGAGCATGGAGGAACACAACGCTTACTGATTTGTTGGCTCATTTCTCTTTCTTTTTTTACTTTTTAAACTCTTTGTTGTAACGTGAGAGAAAAAGATTTGAGAATGAGAAATTTCTGCACACTGCCTGACAAAAACTAACTCCTAACAAAAGATCTGAGAACAGATGAGAGTAGAGAGAGTGTTTTCAACGCACACATGCACAGAATGGTCTGAAGACAAAAGACCTGACGATGCACCTGTGGCTCATCTATTTATAGCCTCGTGTTGCGGGTGCGCGCCGATGACGTCATCGACCGAGGCTATATTACCTCCGGGTCAATTCTATCGACGTGTTACACACAATATTCACAGCTGGTCACGACTAAAGACGTTCCCAATGCGCTGAGCAGCGCAGCATCGATTGTAGCTTTCGAAAGGGAATCAATGTTATTAAAAAGTTTAATGGATAGTAAAAAAAAATAATAATTAATGAAAGGAAAATAAGAAAACAAACTAAAAATAAGAACAAAGAATATTCTTCGAAATTGGTTTTGTCGGCTGTTTGGTTATTTTCCTGATTGTAAGCGTTGTGATCCAGATAAGGAAAAACAGCCCATACTCATCAAAAGTTTGATTGATTAACTTTGCCTTTTCATTTGTTACAAGAAAAATAGAATAAGAATAACGAGAGTGTGTGTGTGTGTGTGTGTGTGTGTGTGTGTGTGTGTGTGTGTGTGTGTGTGTGTGTGTGTGTGTGTGTGTGTGTGTGAGAGAGAGAGAGAGAGAATGAAATCCTGGGTGTGTGAATGAACAACGTAGTAGACTAAAAACATTTGTATTGAGATAAAGAAATAAGAAGGGAGAGAGGTGAGGGCTTTTTGTCTTTTTTGAAGCCTGAAGATAAGAACACATGTGGACCAGAATGAGGGATCATTATGAGGCAGAGGATAGGAAAGCACAGAGAGAAAAAAAGGATGAAGACGACTTTAAACAGGCATTAAGACAAACAAAAGGCATTAAAAACCATTTTTGGTTAGAAAAAGAGTTTATAGATGAAGGGCAGAGACAAGAATTAACAGACCAAAAGAAAAAAATATTATTTAAGAAATCTAACAAAAATCTTAAACAAAAAAAGGAGAAAAACTCTAACTGATTTATTTGAACCATTAAAATTAGAAACTTGCAATAAAGAGGAATTAAATATTTCAGTTACCATGTGGAAAGGCCATGAAGTGGAATTCTTCTCCATCTCTTACTTATGTAAATAGGGGCAGGAGATATGACTGCACGAGGCCGGTGGTTTGAAAAGAACATAGTCTTAAGTTTCGAACTGATGTGCCTAGGGGAGGACATCATTTGGAAACGAAATATACACATTGACTAGGAGAAGTGACACCGAAGCCATTGTCTGAGGTACAAATACGAACCATCTTGAGATATCTTCAAAAAAAAAAAAAAAAATCAAACAGGTACCTGAATTCCTCAACTTAAAGGTATAGCGGAGGATTTTTTACTTCCGGGTGGATAACTTATACTATTGGTCCTCCTAATTGTCAATCATTCTGGTGAATCAATCAAACTTTTCAAAAAGTGGAGAGGGCGGGTCTTATCTAAAATTCAGAAAGATCCTCCGCTATACCTTTAACAGAAAATTGAGAAAACAGATTATAATTTGACTAATTGGGTGAAGAGACAGAACAATTGAGGTTAAAACAATGGCTTTGACGTCACCACAACAAGAGACCCCTGTAGAGCAGCTTATATCACAATACCCGATATGTAGAGATGCTATTAAAAACCTGTCAGGGAAGTGGGAAAAGAGAACTAGAAAATGAAACACTAAGTGGCCAGCAGAGGGAACATTTGATTTGGCTATGTGCAGGGAAATGGGAGCACTGATAAAGAATTACAAAGCCCAAGAGAAGAGAAAAGAGGAAAAGAGCAAGAGGTGTTGAATCTTTTTAGAGACCAGGGGGTAAAATTGATTAAGGGAATTAGGGAGAAAACAGGAAAAGACATAACAGAAGTGACATAACAGAAAACCCACCCCCTTATGCACTACACTATGACTCAACTGGTAAACAACTGCCACTGGTAAATGCAACTTTAACCCTCTGGGGTCGGCAAACGCGCCCGCGCGTTTTGCTGGATTTTCTTCACATTGTAGCACAATAAACTTAAATTACTCCGTCATTTATGGTCATACAGAAAAAAGAAATATAAAAAAAGAAGAATCTGTGATATTTCTATTTTTGTATGTGTCCACTTACAATCAAATCAAAACATTGTGCTTTTGTAAAATAAAGAAAATAAACAGGGTGTGCTTTCTGCCTCTCTGTGTCGGTGAACTTTTTTTTTCTTGAGCACGTCTATAAACTGAAACAAAATTCAGCGAATACTTGTCACACATTTATGAGCCATATACCTTTATAAACATTTAAGTGTGTACTTTTAAATGATCGGATTCAAACTGAAATATTCTCAAATATTCTCTGTTTAACCTGTTAACCGTTGCCAGTGCGCGGGCGCACTGAAGCGTTTTTTTTATATATAGTTCAAAGTTACTATCAGATTTAATGTTATACCTTGACAAACTATACATCATTAAAAAGATATAAGACTCAAGTTTCAGTATTTGACCACTATTGTATTCTGAGAAACTTATAGCGACAGTTATTTCTTAATTTGTGTCAGGAGTTATGAAATGAAAAAATGAGTCGATACCTTTGATATGAATTATGCGCGTCAGCCGCTTTCATTCATAAAAACTCCTGTGCTGTCGTCATGACAGCGATACACAAAACAACGTCCTTCAGGGCTTTTAGCTCAAAAATTTGCATATTTGGAGAAATATTGAAAGATTCTCATAGATTTACATCAGATTTCTATAGAACAGAATAATATTTATTGAATTTATACCCAAATGCGTCGATGTAATCATTATGAGCGCTTAGATACTCTGATACTGTGTTTTCAATTCATACCAATAGCCTGAGGGCGCTATTATGCACAATAATAGTCCATATATGGAACATGAAGAAGAGCCATGATCATGTGACATTCCAGGACGTCACTGATACACACAAAGCTACAGAGATCGCGCTGTAACATGCAGATACAGACGTTTTGAAGACAATAAACATGTTTGCAATGATATTTGAGTTACCTGTGTTTTTCAAGCCATGCCAGGTATTTCCATAATAATAGATTATATTTATAATGTAATGCTAATCTATATAGACTATCATTGTGCAGAATCCTATACCAATAGTATATTTTCTGTCTGATTTTTTTTATCTGAAGCCAAATTAGATCACAGAAGATTATTTAAAATACTCACTTGCGTTATAAAGTAAGTTTGGAGCACAAACATGGTTTTAATCTCATAAATTGTTGTGTATTGATGGTGTGCTAAGCTAACATGCTAGCTAGCCCTAGGTGCACCTGCCACCTAGAAGTTATACTTTTATGATTTTTTGAATGCTTACTGAAATGTTTCTTTATTCAAGAAATTCATTTGATACAGTTTAAAATGTGAGGTGAACTTTGAGAAAAGAAATTAGGGACTGAAACCCCATGAATAGCCTGTGAATAGTCAGTCGTTAGTAACTATAATGCAGACAAAAGAAATGCATATTTAGAGCCATAACCAGGCTGGAGAGGGTGTGAATGTGTGCAGGGGGAGACTGAGACTGAATGGGGCTCGTCTGCACCACAAAACAATAGAGACAATATACTGGATAGATGCTTAGAAGATGGCAATAAACATCAGTTGCATTTTAGAGTCAAATCAAAATAAAGTAATTTGACATGGTCTTGAAAAACATTTAACTAAATACAGAGTTTTGGACTTATTATCTTCAGATTTTAAACATAAAATGTTTAGACATGTGGCTTTAGCTGTAGTGCATTTCTAGATTGCTACAGTGCCAACTTCAATTTTATTTTCATAAGGATGTTTCATAAAAATTAATTTCTAATAACTTTACAAAACTTTGAAGCTATTTATAATAGCTTCAATTCCAAAAAGGTGAAGGGGATAAGAAACTGATAAAGTTATATAAAGTTTTTTTGTCAATGAATTTTAATGGGCCCACTTGGACAAAACAAAGATGGGTAGCAGAGACGGCCAAAACTATTTCTGACGAAATGTGGGAGGGAGTGTGGACTGGGGCACATCGGGTTACAAGTTCAAACACGTGGCGGGAATATAAATGGAAAATTATTAGTAGATATTTCAGGACCCCAGATGTAGTTGCTAAGATAGATCCCAAAGTTCCAAGTTTGTGCTGGAGAAACTGTGGGTCAGCAGTGCCCAATCATACACATATTTTTTGGTCATGCCCTATATTACAAAACTACTGGGATGAGGTGTACAAGGCTATAAACCAGATTTTTCAGGAGGTCATTCCGAAGGATGCAACAGTTGCATTACTCGGTATTATGCCAGCTAGTGTGCAAGGACGTGCTAAATCATATTTCTTAAATGTTCTGTTCACAGCAGCCTTGAAATGCATCACAATTAAGTGGATGCAAGTAGAGCCTCCCTTCTACAACGTTTGGGTTCAACTGGGACGTTTGGGAACTGTATCAAATGGAAAAGATAACATACTCATTACGACTTCAGAAATCTGTTTTTAGTCTACGATGGGGTCCAGCAGAAGTTTTATTCATGTAAAGGTCCAACAAGTTAGGGTTCTGGTTTATGGGTCCCGGCTCTGCCACCAAAAGTGAATCTTTTTCTTAGGGTTGTATGGTGATGCTGAAACCACATGGAAATGCAAAATGTAATGCTGAAATATATTCTTTTTTCTTTTCAAGACTGTACACTAGTAACATATATGACAATTACTGCTGATGCATGTAACTGCTCTGTCAAGAATTAGTAAAAATGTAAGTTCAAAAAAAAAAAAAATACAAACATGTACATACATTTTGCTCATATATTATGGTAGCCCTGTTTGTGCTAAATAGAGTGTAATTATACCTTTGCCATTAATATGTTTATAAGCAACTGAAAAAAGCACAAATGTCAGGGCATGTCAGAACATCTCAAGGACCCCAAAAACACCTTAGACCCCAGAAGGTTAACCCAAGCTAAATGTTTGACATACTCCAATTTGCTAACATATCCTGATGTTACAATAAAGAGATGTACTGCAGCAAACCCGGCTAATTTTGTCCCGCTAGAGGGGGAGGGAACACCTCATGAATGTGTTTCTGACTCTCTGGCCTTTACTCGTCTGAGACCAGATTTGGAATCAACACCAATTATTGATGCAGACGTGGACTATTTTGTAGATGGCTCGTGATGCAGCATTGTGAACAGCCTTGCTCAGCACAATTGGCCGAACTAAAAGCACTCACTGAAGCTTGCATGTTGGCCAAAAACAAAGTGGCCAACATCTATACCGATTCTGCATATGCCCATGGTGTTTGTCATCTCTTTGGTGCAGTATGGAAACAAAGAGGATTCAAAAAGAGTGATGGAACCCCAATCCAACATGGGGACCAAATTACTAAACTAATCACAGCTATGATGTTTCCAACCAAATTGGCCATTATCAAGTGTCAAGCTCATAAAAAAGGCAATGACTTTGTGATCAAAGGCAATAATGCGGCCGATGTACAAGCTAAACTAGCCTCAGGATGCCAATTAGCAGTTATGGCACCATCCATTCTGATCCAGCCCCTACCTACTGTAGACAGCATTGCTCAAATGCAATCCAGAGCCTCTCTATCTGATACCTCTATACAGTTATGGCAGCAAAGGGGAGCAACAAGAGAAGCTAACAATATATGGAGATCAGATGAAGGCCATAAGATAGCCCCCACCCCATTGCTTAACCCTCTGGGGTCTGAGCTGTTTTCTGGGCCCTGGAGGTGTTCTGACATCCTCTGACATTTGTGCTTATTTCTGTTACTTGTGACATTTTCATGGCTAAAGTCTAATTACACTGTATTCAGCACAAACTCTGCTACAATAATATATCAGCAGCATGTATGTAAAAGTTTGTAGTTTTGAGATAATGACATTTATGCGTGGTTTGTGAAAATACAAAAAAAAATTCTCACTGAAGTAAGGCCATGAAACCCATACTGATTATTTCTTCACAAGACTTTTGAAAATTGTATGACGTAGCCTAGAATATTTGCTCCAAAACTATGTGAAAATCACCCTGACTGCTCATTCAGATAAGACAATATATTGATTTAAAATTTGTACGACGTGTTTTGTGTGAGAAAGCTTTATGCGGGAGGTCATTAATATGTAAGCTTTTCACACCTGAGAAAGACAAAGACCCTCCCCTAACGGCCCTATTAGGAGCTATCAGGCCCTGTCATTCTGAGCAACCTTGCACAAAGAATGAGGAGATTTAAAAAAGAATGGCTGTTTGATTGTTTGAATTTATTTACAACACAACATAATCCAAAGATACACAACAAATGACAAAAAAGCACTTATTGAAAACAGAATGATCCAAAGACAGAGACCTTTCTGTCATTCCTAAAAACATACCTTTCATTTCCAAGGTGTTTGATTTTCACTTTACCATGTTCATGTACAGAGACTCATGTGAATGTTGAAGTCAGCAGGACTCAGTGGCATCTGGGCCCTGAAAGAAAAACAAAAGTGAACATACTGATATCAAGAGAAAGGCCTGCACGATTTTGGGAATACATTTTAGATTTTTCTGGTTAAAATTGCTTTTTAAAATTCACAGAATACACACATACACACACACAAATGTTTCCAACAATATATAATATAAATGAACACCAGGTTTGTTGTGCCTTGTAGGCATAGGCTATGCGCAGTGCTGCATAAAATAATAATAATAACCTATAGCAGCCTATAAATCTTCCAAAAGATTTCAGTAACAACTAAGCTAGAGAAAAATATATTGATTATCATGTTACTTCAAATGTTTATATTCATTATGATGACATGAAATGAGATAATAGTAAAAACATGAAGCCATTTGGTGCGTTTTGCTTTTCAAATGTGATCGCGCTCCAAAATATTAAACATTATGGTTACCATATACATATCTACGTTTGAGTAGATATCCACAAACACAGTAACAGTAAACACGGGTCTAAATATTATAATATTCACCATATATCTAGCAACAGTTCAACTGCAATGTGAAATTTATGCAACAATAAACTAATATGTAAGAATTTCTTACCTTACATCTTTCTTGTCTTCAAATCGCGTTCTTCTGAGGTAAATCCAATGTAAGCTCACGGTGCATCTTTCAAACTCGATGAAAAGCAGAGGTTTTTTCGTGCTTTGTTTTTGAGGTAATGAGCGCGTTCGCGTTCCATGTGGAGATTTGCATGTGAATCTCTTTTGCGCTCGTGGGCGTGGTCAAATTAAAAATAATTAGGAAGCGTTTGAGAAGCTGGACATCTTGTTGGTTTTATACAAATTACTTAGAGAATATTTGTTTTCAGTTTGATTATAAAGGTATATGGCTCATAAATGTGTGACAAGTATTCGCTGAGTTTTGTTTCAGTTTATAGACGTGCTCAAGAAAAAAAAGTTCACTGCGACGGGGAGGCAGAAAGCACACCCTGTTTATTTTCTTTATTTTACAAAAGCACAATGTTTTGATTTGATTGTAAGTGGACACATACAAAATGATTTTTTTTATATTACTTTTTTCTGTATGACCATAAATGACAGAGTAATTTAAGTTTATTGTGCTACAATGTGAAGAAAATCCAGCAAAACGCACGGGCGCGTTTGCCGACCCCAGAGGGTTAACATTTTATTTCCAGATGCACATGGTTTTGACCATTGCGCACGGGGGGAGATTATTAGAAAAATAAAAAAGACAAGCATTCTGGTCCCCATACTTACAAGCAAGGGTGGATGAATTCTTAAGTGAATGTGAAATTTGTGCAAAAAATAATGTCAGAAAGGGAATAGCAACTCCAATAGGCTCTATCCCAGTTCCAGAAGGACCCTTTAAACATCTGGTGATGGATTATGTGGACATGATAAAATCAGTAAGGGGAAAAAGTTATCATAGACAGATTTAGTAGATGGGTGGAAGCAGAACCTTCAGCAGATCAAGGAGCACAAACTGTGATCAAGTTCCTAACCAGAGAAGTCATACTAAGGTTTGGTATTCCATCTCAAATAAGTTCTGATAACGGATCTGCTTTTATCCAAAAAAACAGTGAAAGCAGTTATACAACAGCTAAGAATAAAACAAAGACTCTGAGCCATATATAGACCGCAGGCACAAAGCCCGGTAGAACGTGTGAACGGAATTATCAAGGCCAAAATCAATTAAATTTGTGTGGACACTAAACTCAATTGGGTAGATGCGTTACCTCTTGCACTGATGAGCTACCGCATGCAAACCAGCAGAATCACTAACTTGACCCCACATGAGATGTTAACAGGAAGACCAATGCCTGTGCCACACTTGAGGGGTCCATATGAAGGGCCACCTTTAGAACAATTACAAATGGAACTAAGAACATATATGAGACAATTGACTGCTATACATGAAGCTATTCATTCACAGGAACAAAGCAGGGGACAGAGGGAAGAAGAGGAAGTTCCCTGCCCAGTAGTCCCTGGAGACCAAGTATACTTAAGAGTTTTTAGGAGAAAGTGGAATGAACCTAGAAGAGAAGGACCTTATACTGTAGTAAGAGCAACTCCAACCGCAGTACAGGTAGAGGGCAGCACAACGTGGTATCATTTGAACCATTGCACCAGGGTCCCAAGACTGAGGAATAGGAGACAAGAAGAGGAAATAGATAGTTCAGAGGGAAGCCATGAGGGAATAGAACAGAATGCCCACGGAGAACAGAGAGCTGAAGGAGAGGATAATAATGTTGCTGAACCTCATTTTAGGGAGGCTGAACCAGGAGGCTGAGATGAAATGCAGATACAGGATGGTGTACCCTCTCCGGAGGGATCAGGGCCTGAAGATGAAAGAGCTCCTGATACTGATCCTAGCAGTGATACATCTGCTGCAGCAATTGCCTCAGGCACAAGGCCTCCAGAAGAGCAGTCTGCTGAAGCGGGACCTTCTACCGGTGAACCGTACCAGCAAGAGGGGTTTGTCGCACTCAACCTCTGAGACACTGATCTCCCAGTCATTGACCTTCCAGAACTCCCAGACATTGAATGGAATGAATCCTGTTAACATGAGTAAACCAACACGAGGTAACAAAACAAGAAAACACAAATGTAAGAAGGTCCCTGAAGTGGATTATGGCTCACTCATGAGAAATACACCCAAACTAAGTATTATTTTGAATCAGAATTAAGAAAAGAGAAATTATTGGACACTGCTTATCACAATGAATGGTATAGGTGGGCAGAATATACAGTAAAACAGGCAAAAAGGAGCATGTGCGTGCCGGATTTTATTCACAGTATTGTAACAGTCAAACTGGACACAAACTGGTACTCCGTACTGCCCAGCGGAATGTTTAGCAATGTTGGGGAATCATTATTACCAAAAGTTTTACAATCAGAGAGGGTGGGGGAGTGAATGCAAAAAGCTTGACGTAAGAATAGACCCAACCAAATGAGAAACCCCGAATTACTACATACTAGACAGATCATTGGAATATTAATGCTTTAACAAAACTATAGGTCAACGAGATATGGGGACATTTCAAGGCAAATGTGCCATAATATGGCATCTAGACAAAGAAATGTATTATGACCCGAATGTGTATAAGTCCTCTAGCATAATATACGCCACAGCAACAGTGAACAATAATATGACAATAACGACTGTTCAAGAGAATTGTGAAAATGCCACCTTGACCTTTCCTTTGATAGGACCATTAGAAAATCAAACTGAAGCAATAGCTGACTATTTCTGGTTGTGCAGAGGAAAAAGACTAAGAGCTACCCTAGTAGACTGGAAAGGACTTTGTGTCAGAGTAAGATTAGCCCAGGAGGTGGGAATTGTAGACTGGGATCCTAATGACACAGGAACACTGGAGGAACTTAATAGACAAAAACACAGAGTTAAAAGAGCCTATGTCCCAGACCCCAAAGTAATGATAGACTCAATTGGACAACCAAGGGGGATACCCCATGAATTTAAAGCTAGAAATGAGATATCAGCAGGTTGGGAGTCGATACTTGTATGGATATTACCAAATAAGAATCAAAAGTGGAACAACTATATTTATTATAATCAGCAGAGATTTATTAACTACACAGATCAACCAATGGATGCCTTAGGCCATCAACTAAAATACACCAGCAAAATGAAACAAGCTCTGAATTGGCTACTGGCAGAAAAAGGAGGGGTATGTGTGATGTTTGGAACTGACTGTTGTACCTTTATTCCGAATAATACAGCCCCTGATGGAGCTTTTACTAGGGCCATGAAGAAGCTGAAGGATCTAAGAC
Source organism: Scardinius erythrophthalmus (assembly GCF_964197995.2). Taxonomy (NCBI): domain Eukaryota; kingdom Metazoa; phylum Chordata; class Actinopteri; order Cypriniformes; family Leuciscidae; genus Scardinius; species Scardinius erythrophthalmus. The sequence continues at coordinate 69,810 of NW_028296513.1, read as the reverse complement.
AAGAACTTGCTGAAAATGCGGGGAGAGACAGACACGTTGGATACTGGTTTGACTCTGTATTTGGGTCCTGGAAAGAATGGTTCATTAAGGTGGGAATAATAATAGCTGTAGCTTTTGTCATTTTTCTTTTGTTGTTCTGCTGTGTTGTGCCTTTTCTCAGATCCATGCTAGCCAACGTGGCCTCCAAACAGATGATTAATGTGTCAGTCAAACCATCGTGAGTTGACATCGGGTGCACAAACTCAGGAGTGTACCCAATTGGGCCAGGACTGGACGAGCTAGATGACTTCCTGTAAGAAGTCCTGGTGGAGGAGTAAGGAAGAGGGTGCCTTGTTATTCTTGTTTTTCTTTTTCTTTTCTTTTTTTTACTTTACCTTTATTGGGTTTAACACTTTGACACTGTTTTTAATAGAGAGGGAGGTAGCCACACTGTGTATTTTATTTTTGGGTTAAAATTAGACAGATCATTAAAACATGGGTAGAGTAGGGAGTTAGGTAGAGGGGTTATTTTTATTTTCTGATTTGATACAAGGGTTCCTTCCAGAGTATATTATTACATATATTCTTACATATAATCCTACTGAGTATATTTTATATAATCACACTAACTGTTCACAAAATATGAATATGTGAATGAGAGGGGACGATACAAGGTTTGAAGCAGGTCATTGCCCGTGGTACGAGGTAATGCAACCAGATATAAAGGGAAAAGATAAGAATGTTTTTACTACTTTTTATCACTTACTAATCATTTTACTCGTTACAAAAGAGTTCTTTTAATATTTTAAAGTTTTTTTATGAATTAAAAGTGAAGTAACATGCATTAGACTACTGGTAGATGTTTTCACGGGGTAAAAAGAGAAATTAATTACAAGCGTGGTCACCAATTGCCGGACCAGCAAGGGCAGACTCAACTGGTGGTTTAAAAACCTGCTGTCTGCTCCAATACCAGATAGCGCCCTAGGCAGGACCAGGGCACCTCTGGCAATGATGGAGCAACCCAGATAGCGCTCCAGGCCACCGGAAGCGCCTGTGCAGTTCCTCTGGCACCGTGGGACAATCCTAACTTCAAGTCTGTACACTGAGATATGTTGATTATACTGGAAATCAAATGTTTAACCCTCTGATGGTCTTTATTTATGTCTACACTCTGGGTTTTGGGGTCTCTAGAGACCCCAGAAAATAACATTTAATTTTGTAACAAGATAATAGTTTTTTTTTTTTTACAAATATAATTTTATTCTGTTTGTTAATGTTTTTACTCAACATTTGTGCAGTTTTTGGAGAATTTATGATATTTTTTAAATTTCTATAAATAAATTAATAAATAAATATTTAAATAGCCTTTTTACAAAAAAACAGCATTTGATGTAAAATTCACTTTATAAAAGACCCAGATTTCTAACTTTCATTCATGGGGATAACATGGATGATTTTAAATGGTTTAATGTAACATTTTTGCCCATTTTTTGGAAAATGCAGTTTTAAAATAAAAAATAATAATTTTAACCACTAGATGGCTATAGAGCTCCAGTATATGCTGTTTGCTATTAGACTACCTGAAAGATATCTTTTCACAAGTTGGATTCAGTTGGATTCATATCTAAATATTATAAAATCACAATTATAACAAAAATAAAATATTTTTGTCAAAGTTTAGCATTTTTTTGTACCAAAAAACCCCCCAGTTTTTCAATAATGTTACATTATGATTAGAATCAAACCTGAACAAAATGTTACAAAGAGAAATGTTGGAGTCTTAAGATTTTATCATTTATTTCAATCATTTATTTTTAATCTAATTCTAGATTCTAGACACACACAATTGCGTGTGTGTGTGTGTGTGTGTGTGTGTGTCTGAGAGATAAAGAGAGAGAGAGTGTGTGAGTACACATTGTCGATGTGCCAGTGTCACCACACCACTTTATATTTGAAGTGGTTTAGCATTTTGGATGATTTTATTTGACAAATTATAGCCTTACAAATGTTCCTGTGTGTGAATGTGTGTGTGTGTGTGTGTGTATGTGTGTGTGTGTGTGTGTGTGTGTGTGTGTGTGTGTGTGTGTGTGTGTGTGTGTGTGTGTGTGTGTGTGTGTGTGTGTGTGTGTGTGTGTGTGTGTGTGTGTGTGTGTGTGTGTGTGTGTGTGTGTGTGTGTGTTTACATTTTCAATATGTCAGTGTCACCAATTTATTTTTGTGGTGGTACTGCATTTTGGATGATTTTATTTGACAAATTATAGCCTTACAAATGTTCCTGTGTGTGTGTGTGTGTGTGTGTGTGTGTGTGTGTGTGTGTGTGTGTGTGCGTGCGTGTGTGTGTGTGTGTGTGTGTGTGTGTGTGTGTGAGAGAGAGAGTGTGCGAGTACACATTGTCGATGTCAGTGTCACCACTTTATATTTGTGTTGGTTCTGCATTTTGGATGATTTTATTTGACAAATTATAGCCTTACAAATGTGTGTGTGTGTGTGTGTGTGTGTGTGTGTGTGTGTGTGTGTGTGTGTGTGTGTGTGTGTGTGTGTGTGTGTGTGTGTGTGTGTGTGTGCGTGTGTACATTTTCAATGTGTCAGTGTCACCAATTTATTTTTGTGGTGGTACTGCATTTTGGATAATTTTATTTGACAAATTATAGCCTTACAAATGTTCGTGTGTGTGTGTGTGTGTGTGTGTGTGTGTGTGTGTGTGTGTGTGTGTGTGTGTGTGTGTGTGTGTGTGAGAGAGAGAGAGAGAGTGTGTGAGTACACATTGTCAGTGTCAGTGTCACCACTTTATATTTGTGTTGGATCTGCATTTTGGATGATTTTATTTGACATTATAGCCTTACAAATGTGTGTGTGTGTGTGTGTGTGTGTGTGTGTGTGTGTGTGTGTGTGTGTGTGTGTGTGTGTGTGTGTGTGTGTGTGTGTGTGTGTGTGTGTGTGCACATTTTCAATGTGTCAGTGTCACCAATTTATTTTTGTGGTGGTACTGCATTTTGGATGATTTTATTTTACAAATGATAAGAGAACAGTTTTTATAGTCTCAAAAATGTATTCCTCTATATGTGTGTGTGTGTGTGTGTGTGTGTGTGTGTACACGTGTGTTGTGAGCAATATAATTTAGCATTGTGGATGTTTTTTGCATTGGTGGAAGTGTGCCACTTTATTTGTGCCATTTCTGTCGATGTGTTCTGCGTTGTTTCTGATTTTGATGATGAATTTTGTCTATTTTGATTGCGGGGTCTCCAGAGACCCCGAAGACCACGAGTGTCACAATTTTTGTCACGCTAACATAAAAACAGATATCATTCCACTTTATTTTATTTTTTTTGTAGATCTAGAAAGTGTTAAGAGCCGTAGAAGGTTTCATACCATTTAGACAAAGGGAACATTTTTTTTAATTTGAGTAAAAGTCATTTGGGGTCCCAAAAGACCCCATAAACCATCAGAGGGTTAAAGTAATCCATCCCTTCAGAGTGATGATCCAACAGGAAGGTGAGATCTTTTACTCCACTCCAGTCAAAGGGGGGTGGAGATGTTTGGTCTCACTATTCCTCCAGAGTGTACCTTTGTGATGAAAGCCTACTGATAAGAAAGATGGATAGTCTATATTGGCCATGATTGATAGATAACAGAGAGAGGTTTATTCATGAAGATACATTCTGGGACAAAAGTGAAGGTGGGACTAAAGTTAGTCCCAAAGGGCGGATTATGTTAAAGAAATTTCCTCATCTCATGTGAAAGTCTGAATACTGTAATGCCAAGCAGAAAATGGGTCACAAGGATAAGAGAATGGAAAAGTACCCAGTTACAAGGATAAGAGAATGGAAAAGTACCCAAAAAGTATGTAAATGCAGTTGCTGGGATGCGCTGGCAGAAAAACATGTTTTTTGAGATATTCCACCAATAGAAGAAGGTCTAGGGAGAGATGTTTTTAATGGTGGCAAGGCCACAAGGAGTGACAAAGAAGAAGAGATAGATATGAGGGTGCCCATTGGGCACCTAGAGATAAGAAAGTATAAGACATGAACACTGGCCATTGTAACCTCAGATGACCAGGGGCCTGTTTCAATAAGGAGGTTCAACCAACTCTGAGTTAAAACTTGAACTCTGAGTTGACTTACCCTGAGATGGGAAACTCTGAGTTTTCGGTTACAGAACAGCTGAAATGAGTTAGTTCAATCAACTCTGAGTTGACCTACTCTGAGTTAAGCGCGTGCGCCACAACTATAAAAAGCCATTATCAATGGAGCGCAGATATTACGAGTCACCATGGCAACAGCGCCAAACAAAAAGAGGAATTACTGTTATACAGTGTTGGGTAGAGATGCACCGATTACAATTTTCTGGGCCGATTCCGATTTCCGATTTTTCATTAAGTTTGACCTGCCGATACCGATTTTAGCCGATTTCGATTTCATTTTTTCTAACCACTTTACAGCACACACAAATATTTATTTTATATAATTTCTGTAATAGAACATTTTACAATTTGCATAGTTCACACACATCTAAAGTGCAGTGTTGTGGAAGAACCATTTCCTTTTCACATTCAATATCCAATAATTTTATATATATATGTATTTAGCAAACGAAACGTCTGTATGAAAACAGGGAATGGCAATAAAATAATATATAAATAAAAAATAAAATAAATATAGCCTTGCAGTATAAAGATATTTCTCAAAGCACACACACACAGGCCTATTGCAATCACTTCAAACTGAATAATAAAACAAGTTTAAATGGGTACATTTTCTATAAAAATATTAGTCTTTGTTTTCTTTTCTGACATAGCCTACTCCAGTTCTTGTTAAAACACGCAAATTCTGTGCATTTTGGGCACTTTTTTGTGAAACCCTATTTAGGCTATTTTCAACCAAAAGTGTGATTTCCCTTTAATTGAGCGCGAGCAGTGCAGCAAATAGACTAGGCGACTAGGCGAAACACGCGCTTCACTGCTCGCGACGCTCCTGCTTGACGCTCGCGCTACTCCTGCTCCAGTTGTGAATGCACTCATATTGATTAACATATGCACGCCGAAAAAAAATACGCGCTTGCGGTCTGAACGGACGTAATTCACAAGGTTTTCTACATGTGCTCCATGTGCTCGTGTGATGCTGATGTTGCGCAATGTTAATCATGCGGCGCCCGAGTGCATTTGACCGGCATAAAATCGGCATTTGTCAGACTGACCGGCCGGTCGCCGGTTACGGCCGATCACGTGAAAATCGGCCAATTCCGGTCACCAGCCGATCAATCGGTGCATCTCTAGTGTTGGGTGTAATTAATTACCAAGTAATCTAAATATTGTGATTTAATTAAAGGGATAACTCTTAATTCTTCTGTAATTTAAAATAAAATCTGATGTAATTACATTAAATAGGCTACTGCATAGATCATAGAGAACAATTCTGTATAAAACAATAGTGGATTTAACATACATTTTTAAAAGGTATATTTTTTATGTAACCTTCTCCCTCTACACACTTTGGTCAATTCAAGAATAGTTCATGCAATTGTATATTGTTTATTTGAAAGCATTAAAAGTGCAGTTTCTTGTCTCTCCTTGTATTGTTCAAGTGGTTGAGGTTGATATGGGATTTAGCAATTAGTAATAAGAAGACCAATACTTTCTAAAGATAGTAATTATTACATTAATCTAATTACACTGTTGAAGATAACATTGATAACTATTTTAGAGTAACTTACCGAACTGTTATAATATCAGAGGTGAAACTGAAGAACAGTATGTTATTCAACCTAATTTTAATTTTCATGTGGAGCAATCCTGCAGGCATTAAAAGAACATGGCAGCAGCTGAAAATTAAATATAAAAACATAATTCAATCAGGTAAGGCTTGAGCATATCATGGGTGTAGGCTACCTGACTTTACAAACATTTGACATATTAAATAACTAAATAGCATCCAGTGTCTAGCAGTGTAGCAGCACTTTTGGCTGAGGGAATTCCAGGAGGGACTTCAGAGCCAGTCACTCCCAAAGATCCAAGGACCTCATAAAATATAAGAGGTTTACATATGTGTTATTTTTTAGATAGGCTATTTTTTATATTTCCATTTATTTTACTTTGAGGTTGGGTTTTTTGTTGGTCCTAACAGATTCTGATGGTAATATCTGTCTTTTGGAGCCTCCTGTCCCAACAGAACCCCAGGCAGTTGTAAGTCGCCTACTCAATACACCAGAAATTATAACAAATAGTGTTATAAAGTGCACTCAACCAAATGCTCATCTTCACAGGACGATGAGGATAAATAGTTTCTGCTGCCACAGAGAGGCCTACAGAGGTAATGTTAATATTATGCGTCTACACATCAAACAATCTACCCATTCAGATTTTTTCAAATTTTTATGTGGATAATCTAAGTTTAAATCTAAGTATAAACGGGTATTCTTATCTCTCCCTCCGCCCTCAGAGTGTGGAAGAACAGCAGGAGGACGGCCCATCAACTTCTGTTGCACAGATGAACACATTTCAGTGATTTCCAGTAAATGCCACAGTTTAATTCTGTAGAATTTGTTTAGGACTACATTATGTAACTCTAATCTACTACTGTATTTTCAGTTGCCAGTTAAGGAGTTATATAGACTTCATCTTATAAAAAAAAAAATAGAAAAAAACTGCAGTAAAAATAGCTATATTTTATTTATTAATAAAATATTAATTTTATTAATTTTATTAATAAAAATTTACTGAAAGAATGAATGAGGTGTTTAAACACCGCTTCCCCTTTAAAAAAGGGGAGGAGACCGACAGAAACTCTGGGTTTACGTAAGGGAACCTGCTCCCGACCAGGTTAGGTTCACAAAGTTACCATGGTAACTGACTCTGAGTATAAGTTACCTCTCTTTCAGAAACGGGCTTGACTTACTCTGCTTTCTCAGGTTTAACATACCTCCCATTCTGAAACAGAAAACTCAGAGTTTCCCTCATTTCAGGGTTAACATACTGTGTTATATTTGCTATAACTTAATAACTTCTTTGAGACCTGAACCAAAAAGAACTTTGAATTTGCCACAACACCACTTGCTTCGTTACTGAATGAATGAATGACTCGATGACTCACTCATAAAGACCGTGACTTGTCGCCACCTACTGGCGGTTTTAATTTAAAATTTAAAAGCATCACTTTGATTTTACCATCATTGCATATTTCTCTATTGAACATTTTTTTTATTTAAAGCATTATTTATTTTATAAAGGTATTTGAAAAGGTAAAAAATGCACTGGAAAAATCGATTTAAAGGGGCAAATATTGTCCCTTACTGAAAAAGGTGTGACTGCAGAGAGGGGGTACGCAGAAGGATGTTAAAAGCCTTAGGGCGCACGCCACTCGAAGAGTGACAACCACTGATCTATATGATATCTATTTAAAGAACATAGACTAAATATATAGACTGAAATCGTGAAATGGCCTTAAACAATATTAAATTGTGAGCAAGACTTCTCAGTGATTTTAAACCATAATGCAGGAAAGCACAAATAGAAAATAGTCAGTTAATTTTCTAGTGTGCTATTTTCCAAAATGGTTATGCAAGTTTGTTTCTATTTCAGATCAAAACTGACATGCAAAATAAACTTCAAGGAGAGCACCTTGCTGCATGCTTAAGGATTAGTATAAACGGACCTGCCCTTATCCATAGGCAGGCCTTAGAACTTTTTTTTTTCAAAGCAGAGAAAAATTCATTGCTCAGACAGAACCTGTCAACTTTGTAAATAGTTTTGGAAGATTTCGTTATGAAAATATTTGTTCCTCGTAGTATAATTTTATAAATATGAATTTATGCATAATATGAATTTCTAAATTATTTGTTAATGATATTGAGTATTTTCTGTAATAAATAGAGTTCATAAACCTTTGTTTGACTAGTTTATTCTGAACCCGCTCAAAAAGTGCTGCACCACTTCGCCCTGCCTACCACCACAAGTAAATTCTCAACCTATGGGAAACACTGTGATAATAAACAGCAGTGTGATCAAGCCTACCAGACATGGAAAAATTAGGGGGTTGAGTACTTTTAGCATAGTAAATATGTATACAAAAAGATGGGGATAAAAAAAAAAGTATATTATCTCACATGTTTTGCCGAGCAATGGACTCCAGACGATCCGTCATTGATGGCAACGAAGATACTGATGATGAGGGATGCAGAAGAAACAGAAACAGGAGATTCAGGACATCATTTGATATTCAAAATTATATCAAATAGTCATGATATATTTAAAACACATTTTATAGTGAGAGAAAAAGTAGGCATTAACACATTTTATGTATAACAGTGAGCAACAATACGGGTGGGTAAAAACAGGTTTTATTCAATGCATCACAATATTATAACCATCTCGATACTGACTTCTAAATCTGAAGATCAATCTTTTATCTTTTTTTTTTTTTTTTTTTTTTTTTATATTATTGAAGATTAATTACCAAATTATCCATTTACCAAAACTATTATTAAAACTAAAATAAGGATTTTAGTTAACCCTTTAATGTAGTGTGACAGATTGCTGTAGCTCGTTTAGTAGGGATGCACTGAAATTTCAGGTGATGAAAACAGCATAACGGCTGAAAGACAGCAGTAAATATGAGCCGAAAATAAATGCCGATCTCCAAATGCAACGTAACAGGGAGCAGAGTAAAGATGGAAAGCTCCTAAAGCTTAGTTCCATATAAATTCACGGATAATTTGTTGTCATTAGTGAAAATCAATATTGACCTTGTATTTGAAAGGATGCTCATATAAGAAGCAATACTAAAATTCAGAGTCAGTTCATTCACATTCGGAGATTGACTATTCTTGACTGTCAAGATGCCGGCGGACACAGCTACAGATAGTTGTTCAAAATCTTTCATTTTAGTAAACTCTGTGTACACAAACAATGTTCTCAATGCTCGAGTTCATGTGAAGAGCCCCAGGTGATACTTCGAGCAAAGTTTCATGTTGTGTTGAGCCTTCTTAGAGTTTTAAAAATTGCGATTTTTGATGCTATCATAGAATTGCCCCAAGCACTCCCATTCAAAAGGCAATTTGACCGAGAACGAAAATACAGTCAAAATTAAAAGTGGCGTTTCCATTCTAATTATGCTTTTAAACGAAAGTTTGCCGCGGGTAGATTTACAAAAAGACCATAGGTTGCATCTTGGTGAGAGTTACCCTTTAAATTAAGATTGTATGTTTGATAATTGAACGAATTAATTTCAAATCAATGTGCTACATTTCAGATCAATATATTTGTTTTCTTTAAAATTGAGATTAATTCATGACACTAAACAACATTCTCCTTTGAATCATACACAATTTATTTCTATCTAGAATAATATATGTATTAGAAATAAACACTTTTTTTTTCAATTAGTGCATGATGTATAAGTTAAAATAGGCAGATTAGTGTGGTTGAAAAAAAGAAAACAAACAACATAATACACACTAGATGGCAGAAAAAAGGCTATTTTTAAACAGGGTAGATCAAACGTGTTAAGAAAAATGATTATCAAACTCTTAAGAAAATTGTTTTCAGACAATGACATATTTGGATTTAAATTGTGACTTGATCAAAAACAGCTTTGTCACAGTATAGATTTTATTCTTTGTTTAAAATGTTGTTAAATCTGAATCTCACTGTCTCTCTGCCTATCCTTCCCCTCCCCCAGTCTCTCTCTCTCTCTATCTCTCTCTCTGCATTTATGAGTGTGTGTGTCAGTTGTCAATTACACTCTGAAAAGAGTTTAACCCATTCATTGCTGTGTGTGCGGTGGCGGTGGCACTAGGGCTTGGGCCTGTCATCGCTGCTTGCAGCTATATTTTATGTTCTTCATTTTGAAAACATTAGACTTTGTAAATTTATTTTGCGTATTGTTATAAATAAAAAGATGTAACTGGGAGCACTAAACTACACTATATTAGAAATAGTTTTTTTATTCAGCGATTTAGAATGTTGTATGCGCTTTTTTATTTGTATTTGTTAGAATAATTTTGACATGCTTTTAGGTACCTGATAGTTTACTGATCAAATCTTTTATTTATAAAAGACATTAGTGACAATGCACTTTTTTTGCACTCTTTTAGACTCCTCTATTTATTAGGAGGGAGTGATATTACAGAACTTACAGCAAGTACAAAAAGTTAAAAAAATAACATAAAATAAAAACAGTTTGTCCAGTAAAATACTGTTTTAATTGTCAAAAACAAACAAACTAATAAATATCAGTTCTGCATTTCAGTTATAAAGCACATAAACCTGCGAATCGGTATTGGTGATAAATATATATGCACTAAATCTACATTGAAATGTATTGATTAAATGCACCTTTTTGTGCCCTTTGCAGTGTCTCTAAACAGTTGAGCAGCAGTGGGTTTCCAGCTGTATTAATGATCCCACGCTTTTCCTGAACAGACAATAAAACAGACAAAGGGATGTAAAAAAAACAATGTTCATAAAAAAATGACCAACATTTATAGAACTGTGAATTAGGGCTGGGCGGTATATCGAGTTTGTACGATATATCGATATTTTTTTTGAAACGATATGGAATGAGGCAATACCGTTTATATCGATACAGTAGTTTGATACGAGCACATCTGAAAAACAGCGGAAGACGCGGTGTGAGCTGCCGCAGTGAAAGTACATAGCCAAGTACAATTTGTCCTAAACACGACACAAGCTTATATTAAGGGCTTCAAAATAACTGGTAAGATATAGTTAACAAGTTTAAAGCAGCTTGCCCTGTCAGATGCTTACTGACAGATACTGTTGCTGACTGACAGATAAAAACTTGCGCTGTTTGATGCGTTTGAGATGTGTTGTGTTGCTAACTTACATTTCACAGGTATATTCTCCATCTGTAAATGTTAGAAAGTCAAACAAATATGTCCATTTCACTGTCAGGAGAGGACGAGCTTCTGCAATTGAATCTCCGCTAATATTCAAGCTTCCGTGAATGAGCGACGCCGCGCGCATGCGGGCCAAACAGACGGAGCACAATAGAATAGTAGCGCAATAATTCTGACTAAAATATACATATTGCTAAAATATTTGTTGTTGGAAACAATAAATATGCCATATGGGGAATTTTAAGCCTACAAGTATATTTTTATGAAAGTGACCATCATAACGGGGTAATCAAACGCAGGCTAAGTTCTTTTGTTTTTTTCATTTTTAGTTTAGCCTTTAGTCAATTTAAAAACAAAAGCATTATTTTTGTTAGAATGTAATGTGATTTTAACCACCTTTTTGCACATAATATACTGCATAGCCTACATTACATTCACTATATTTGTTTCCATATTCTCCAATATCAACATTGTTTGTAGGATATCATTGGGCAGGATGAAAATGGCATGTTTTTTAAATAAATACAGATTTTCTTTATCCAAATGGAAAAATGTAGAAAGTACCGAGATATATATCGTATATCGCCATTTAACCCAAAAATACCGAGATATGATTTTTTGGCCATATCGCCCAGCCCTACTGTGAATAGATATATGCTATGATTCTCCAAGAAGCTCTTCTATCAGAGGGTCTTACCATTGCCTGCCGCACCACTTTGCTGGTCTCCTGCCAGGACCGGGTTGAATTGTGTTTGCCATGGAGCCTTTCCAGTAGTGCCATCAAACGACTCTGTTTCTCTGACTCTGTCAACAAATGCAAACAAAATGACAAAATAAGACAATTATTGTGGGAATGTAATCTTAGACTCTATAATAACAATTAACTATTTGTGTTTTTCTTCAACCAAGTTTTCTCTTTGATTGGAGTCTAGATGTCCTTGGGATATTGACAGTAGGGGTGGAACGGTACACAGAAGTCACGGTTCGGTTCGTACCTCGGTTCAGACATCACGGTTCGGTACGATTTCGATACAATGGAGGGAAAAGCTAAACAAAAATGCAGAAGGTATTTTTATACATTTCTTAAGCCTTGTATTTAAAAAAAAAAAGTTTTATTAATAAGGGCATACAACCAGTTTATTTTTAGTGCACTGACAATAGTTTTATATAATTAGTTTATTAATTAAATTAATAAAAAGACAAAGACTTTGCGATATGTTTAGTAATTGTACCTGAATGAATTTAAAATGGATTTGCTATATTTCAGATCAATATATTTGTTTTCCTTAATTTCAATTAACTCTAACTTTATTCTATAAATAGGCTAATTGATTTCTGTATAAAATAATACTAACATTAAAAACACATTTGATTTTCTTTTTTAATCAATGTATGTGTAATTTAAAAATAAACAGATTAGTGCTCCGAGGACAAGAAATTAAAATCAATGCAATTAAAACCCACAGACTGTTTAGAAATGGGGTTAGATATATGTTTTACTTTTAAAACAGTTTGTGTGTGTGTGTGTGTGTGTGTGTGTGTGTGTGTGTGTGTGTGTGTGTGTGTGTGTGTGTGTGTGTGTGTGTGTGTGTGTGAGAGAGATTTTGGTTGGGTGACAGTTGTAGTTTGCCGTTTTAATTATGTCCCGTATAAACAAAATGACGGAAAATGACAATGTTTCCACTGTTCGATCGTGGTCGCGCATCTCTCTCTCACTCTCACACACACACACACACACACACACACACACACACACAGTTCGATCGCGCGCGCACACGCACGCACACGCACGCACACACACTCCAGCTGAAAATAGAGCGTCAAATTCGACACTAGTCCAAAGCGAATAGGATGCACGAAGCCAACGTTAAGCGAACGCAGGTTCAGAGCACAGGGTTCAGAGCGGTTCAGACATATCTATGGGTTCAGAGCTAAGTAGTTCCGCATTACATTAATTAATTTGCACGCGAGTTTTATTTATTTGTATACCTTGTATTCTCCGTTTAAATTCGTGCACCGAACCGTGACGCCCGTACCAATTCGATTCGATACGAACACATGTACCGTTCCGCCCCTAATTGACAGTCTTATTTCCCGTGATAGTCTATGTGACCACTTTCACACGCTAATCCCAGTAAATTACTGTAAAATTACTAGAATTCACACATAAATTCTGTGATGCAATTCATCGGAAATTATCTCTAAACGCATGCGCCTGTCTTCATTTGCCCACATGAGGAGAAGCCCTTTAGTTTCACTATCTGTACAATTTGATTTATTTATTTTTACATCTGAGTGACGGGCATAAGGGGATGATCAAACAGAACACATTTTTGCTCTTAAAAACATGAGACGCGCATAATAGTATCCAAAAGCAGAACCGCAGCGCTGATGAATGGAAAAGAAGTTAGTGTCCCGAGGGCGACGCTGAAAAAGCTGCGAGACACGTCGCAACGTCAAAAATGCCATCCATCACCAATCTGACTTCTGACCTGTAATGCTGCCTGGATCATAATCATACACTGTTCGCTCGTTGGCCAGAGGAGAACTGGCCCCCAACTTAGCCTGGGTTCTCCCAAGGCTTTTTTCTCCATTCTGTCACCTGATGGATTTTGGTTCCTTGCCACTGTTGCCTTGGCTTTTGGCTTGCTTAGTTGGGGACATTTAATATTCAACAATATTATTGATCTGCCTTACTTAAGGTGGACGATGACGCAATTTTCTCCTAGAAACAAACTTTGTTTTATTATTTTCATGTTATCATTGTGAAGCTGCTTTGATGCAATCTGTATTGTAAAAAGCGCTTTATAAATAAAGGTGACTTGACTATAAAGAATCTTCCTGATCAGTTTCATATCCTCAACATCCCAGATAGCTTACAACTTGATATTTCTACTGGACAATATGCCACCAAAAAACGCTAAAACTGGCCAACAACCAGGTAAAACGGCTTCACAAGGCAAAGGGGCTAATGTGGACACGGCTAATGCTAGCAAAACACCGCTGGATATTTCCAATGAAGCCAATACATGGGAGGCATCGGAGACTCCAGAGACACCCGAAACACCGGATGCACCGGTGACGCCAAGTCCGACAAACAGTGACCTTCAAGGAAATTCTGTCGTTGAAAGGTGACATGGCTAAACAATCTACCGACATGCTGAAAGAAATTAACGATATAAAAGGGGATATACATTTCTACTCTCGAAGAATCAATGAGACGGAGGAGCGAATCTCGCAAACAGAAGATGATGTAACCTCTCTTCAAGGCAAAGTTAAAATACTGGAGAAAACTGTGGAGACTCTTTGCGACAGAATTACAGAGCAAGAAGACAGGAGAAGACGCTCCAACTTGAGACTGGTTGGGCTACCCGAAAAATCAGAGGGCTCAGATCTGTGTGGTTTTCTGGAGAAGTGGCTCCGAGATACACTAGGTGAAGGTTTCACCTTGTCCCCCATCATAGAGAGAGCACACAGGATCAGGCCTATTAACCCTAAATCTACATCGCCACGGGTGGTAATAATGAAGTTTCTGAACTACCGGGACCGGGAAGCAACCCTGAGAACCGCCAGGAAGATGACGGAGGTAGCCTACACTATGAGAATCAACGAGTCACTTTTTTCCCTGACCTCTCCGCGGAGACACGCAAACTGCAGCAGCGCTTCAACGGTGTGAAAACCCAGCTTCGTGCACTGTAGGGGTGGGCGGTATGACCAAAATTCTGTTTCACGGTATGACTAATTTTATTTCACGGTAACGATATATTTCACGATATAGTTATTTATATGTAACTGTAACTGTAGTATATGTAACTACTGTAGTTATTCTCGAAAAATCGACAAAAAGGGCTTTGTAAAAGTACTTCACTTTGTTTGAATTTTCTTTTCTTTTATTTGGTCAATTATTTATTTGGTAAACTATTTTTAATAGCTAAATATAGTAAACAAAACACTCTCATCAACTTTTAGATGAACTTCCCCCAACTGATTGATACTAAATACAACACATAGGTGCAATTCAACTTTAAATAAAGTGTTGCTGAATAATTTTTCAATCTCATGTTATTGCTTTACTTCATCAATCAGTTTATAATATCTGAATATTTTATATTGAACTATTCTATTCATAATAAATTAGTTACTCCCTTTTAATTTGGTAGGATATTAGTAGATACTAGTTATGTTTAAATGTTTTCCCGGTACATGATATCTGGCAACCCGTCATCTAAAGCTTTAATCAAGAGAGGTTCAGAAGTGTCAAGTTCATAAGTGACTAGGAGAACAGCAGTATGAAAACCGAACAGCAGCTACTGTTAGTGTTGACTAAGTCGTGTAAATTATACACATCTTGTAACTGCGCCATTATTTTACATAGCTTGGTGAACACACCGACACGCCGCGCTCCCTCTCAGTGCACGCACGCGTCTTTTGCGTCAGTAAAATGCGATCGGTTAATTTGAATGACAAGTTGTAATCACGCATTGAATCGAAGCAAGATTTGATCAGCTGTTTCAGTGGCCAATTGTTTGGAGTTAGAAATATATAACTCGCGCTGCATATTTAGTAATTTTGCCACAGATACAGGATTATACATTTGCTTTAACAAGCAGGTTGTTCATTACCACGGCAACCGCTCGCGTGTCATACTGAATGCGAGTTTCATGTTTAAAAAGTAACTATACATAAGAGACAGAAAGATGCAGATAACTATACATTATTTAAGGTTATTTCTATTCGTTACGATATTGATATATTAACTGTTGTTGTCAAGTAAGCTTCATTGCGATCGTGCACTCCTCCTGCCGCACTGCTCTAGTTGACTGCTGCGCCTTTCCCCCCGAAAATATCACATTAACAACAACCCTTTAGAAAACGTAATTCCTTTGTGGATCCTCTTGATCTGCTTTCTCCATGTTTCTTTGACAAATCTCAGTGTCTCTCGCACGCTGCATGTGAGTTAACCACGCCCACTTATTTACATGTTGCGGTATTGATTGATTGATTGATTGATTGACTTTATTAATCCCACACTGGGGAAATATCTGTGTTACATCAGCTAAAAAATAAAAAATAAAGTAAGAAATACAAAAATATAGGGAATGAAAAAATAGAATAGAATAGAATAAGAGTAGCTACAATAACAGTAATAATGATGATTAGAAAACAACTGTATTCACACAATAACCAACCTTATGTAAACAGACAGTATATAAATACAAATATACAAGTATACAGATAAGTATAGTGTAAATGAACGGAGGTAACATATTGCACAATTGTAGGTGACACACGTAATAAATAGATAAAGAAATACACATAATGTAGAATAATTGTCCGGTGCTACTCAAAGTTCAGAAGCAGCTAGCAGTGCTGCATTATGATGTTGCATTAAAGAGTCTGACTGCTGCTGGAATGAAGGACCTGCGGAAGCGCTCCTTACACTGAGGGTGCAGCAGTCTGCTACTGAAGGAGCTGCTCAAGGAGCTCACAGTCTCATGCAGGGGGTGAGAAGTGTTGCCCATAATAGATGTCAACCTGGCTAACATCCTCCTCTCCCCCACCTCCTCTATGGTGTCCAGAGGGCAGACCAGAACAGAGCTAGCCTTCTTCACCAGTTTATTAAGCTTTTTCCTGTCCCTTTCTGTAGTCCCAGCTCCCCGCAGGCTACTTCATAAAAGTCATAAAAAGTTTTTAACAGAGACCTGCACACACCGAAAGAACTCAGCCTCCTCAGCAGGTGGAGACGGCTTTGGCCCTTCTTGTACAGGACATCTGTGTTTGTGGACCAGTCTAGTTTCTTGTTAAGGTGAACACCCATGTATTTGTATGTCTCCACCATCTCAATGTAAACACCCTGAATGTTCACCGGTGTAGCACCAGGTGGCCTCCGGCGAAATTCAACTATCATCTCCTTTGTCTTGCTAGCGTTGATGTGAAGGTGGTTTGACTCACACCAGTTGGCAAAGTCCCCGATGACCTCCCGGTACTCCTGGTCATTCTCCTCTGCAACCCTCCCAACAATGGCAGTATCGTCTGAGAACTTCTGCATGTGACAGCTGCTTGTGTTATGCCTGAAGTCCGCTGTATACAGGGTGTAGAGAAAAGGAGCAAGCACTGTCTCCTGTGGTGCTCCTGTGCTGCTCATCACCACATCAGACACACAGTCCTGGAGCCTCACATACTGTGGTCTGTCAGTGAGGTAACTGATGGTCCATGCAGACAGGTGTTGGTCAACACCAGCCCCCAATAGCTTCCCCCAGAGCAGCGATGGTTGAACTGTATTGAAAGCACTGGAAAAATCAAAAAACATGACCCTCACAGTGCTCCCAGTGCTCTCCAGATGTGACAGTGCTCTGTGTGAAAGATAGATGATGGCATCCTCCACCCCTATGCCTGGTTGGTAAGCGAACTGTAGGGGATCCAGTTCTGAACTCACCACGGTTCTCAGATGTCGTAGTACAATCCTCTCCAAGGTCTTCATCAGGTGTGAAGTTAACCCTCTAAGCGCCAAAGTCGCAAAATTGCGACAAGACATCATACTTAATAAAACAGGCTGTATATCCTAATATGGTGTAATATCTCATTTGTATTCCCTACCACTAGATGGCAGACATGTAATACTTCGATTCAAGACCAAAATGACGTCATGTTCCTATTCAAAGTGTTGGAGGAAACAGCAGAGCAAGTGAGCGATCGTGTCATTGATGCGGAAGCAGTTCAGTTCAGAGCGTCTGAGTAAATTGTGAGATTTGTGAGAGAAAATGGCTAATAAAAACTTGTACTGTGGTCCGTGAGGATGTGTTCAAATGTTATTCGCCTATTCTGACTCTGAAGAGGAATATTTGCCTTTTGGAAATGACGATCGGCCGTCTAATGATCGCGCTTCTCCCGGTACATCTTTGCCGCGCAATGGTGCCGCCCGCGCTTCTCCCGGTACATCTTTGCCGCGCAATGGTGCCGCCCGCGCTTCTCCCAGTACATCTTTGCCGCGCAATGGTGCCGCGCATGCATCTCCCGGTACATCTTTGCCGCGCAACGTGCCGCACGCGCGCGCATCTCCCGGTACATCTTTGCCGCGCAATGGTGCCGCCGTGCAAGGTGCGAGTGTTCACGAAGCACAAACAGATCATTTTGACCATTTGCCCAACGGGGATGGGGGTGGCAGGGGTGGACGTAAGCTTAGTGTACTCTTTTCCTGATCATTTGGAATGAGGATAAAAAGACAAAAAAAAAAAAACACTCTATATATATTTTTTCCTGAATATTACTGATGAACTGATCCAAAAGTAGGCTACTGTTCACATGTGTTTTACTACTAAAATATTGTAATATAGTAATAATTTAGTACTTTCTCCTATTTTATTGTTGGTTTCCTCATGTAAATAAATTCCAACATCAATTCAATATCTACTATTTCCTGAATATTACTGATGAACTGATCAAAAAGTAGGCTACTGTTCACATGCATTTTACTATATAGTATAGTAATAATTTAGTACTTTCTCCTGTTATTGTTGGTTTCCTCTTTTCTCATCATTTGGAATGAGGATAAATAAAAATAAAACATGCAAATAAGTTCAAACATCAGTTCAATATCTACTATTTCCTGAATATTATGAAATTCAAGAGGGCCGCCCCCTGATGACGTCATAATATGCAAATTAGATTAGTATATTTACACCCCATATAAACTTTCAGTCATCCCCAACATTTTTCTAATTTACAGTATATCTCTATATTTAAGCCCTTTCAAGCCACAAGCTTTTGAAATTTTGATGTCAAAATCCAGCATTTTTTTAAAAAAAAACTTGGCGCCTAAAGGGTTAAGGCAACTGGTCTGAAGTGATTGGGCTCCCTGGGATGTGCAGTTTTTGGAACTGGAACAACACACGAAGTCTTCCAAAGGACTGGAACTCGCTCCAGACTCAGGCTCAAGTTGAAGATGTGCAGGATGACTTCGCTGAGCTGATCTGCACAATCTTTAAGCATTCTGGGGCAGATTCCATCCGGGCCCGGTGCCTTTCTTGCCTTGATCTTTTTTAGCTCCTTCCTCACCTGATTGACTGTCAGAGAGAGGCTGCTAGAGGGAGGTATAGAAGCTCCCTGGAGAGACGGATGGGTAGAGGGGTGTGAAGCATCCATAAATGAAAAGTCAATAGACAGTTGTGAAGTAGGTCATACTGAATACAGGGGGGATGAGTTGGTCCGCAGTGGCCAGAGAGGAAAAGATTGACTCACCGACAGGTCTGAAGTCTGGTTGGAGGTGGGAGGAGAGGGGGTAGAATCAAATCTATTGAAAAAAAGATTTAATTCATTTGCCCTGTCACAGTCACCAGAAACAAAGCCTCTGCCACTGACTTTGTTCTGACCAGAGATGGTTTTCAGACCCCGCCAAACCTCCCTTATGTTGTTTTGTTGGAGGCGTGACTCCAACTTCTTCCTGTAACTGTCTTTTCCTTTCCTAATCTCCCATCTTAGTTGTTTTTGGACCGTCCTCAACTCTTCTTTTTCCCCAGATTTAAAAAGTCTTTTCTTTTTATATAGTCGTATACACGGAATGAAAAAATCTTTTACGGTTGATATTTTCTACCGCGGTAACGATATAAAACCGTCATACCGCCCAGCCCTAGTGCACTGAATATTCGGTATGGCATGCTGTATCCAGCCCATCTGATCATCACGCACAATGACAAACGCAGGATTTTTAAATCGGTTGCTGAGGCTGAAGAATACGTTCAGGAAATAAGCTCACAGACTTGTGACGACTCCGAGACTTAAACTAAGCTTTGTGCTTACCGCTTCTTTCTTTTCTCCTGCATGGAGCCACTGACGAGTAATGGCCATGAAAATGGACAAAATTCAACGGATAATTTAGTAAGGTGCCTTATTGTTAAAATACGTTACTGGCATGATTGTCTTAAGGTATGTTGCTTTTATTTTTTGTATTATTGATATAGATTTTTTTTTTTTTTTTTTTTTATCACGCACTGGGTGCACGTTTATGTGCGTCAAGTTTTATTATGGTCCAAACATTTCTACTACAGCTAGCCCATGTGTGGCTATGTTATGTGTTCAGATTTACACGTTACCCACTATGTGGATGAAACGTTTTATACAACCCAAGTTCCTAGTCTTAAAGGGTTTAACATCACATTTCGTTTGGGGAAATGTGTGGGGTTTTGTGATAAGGAGCTCACTCCATATTTTTTGTGTTTGATGACTTTACATGGCCTGAAATTGAGATTAAGAATAATTTATGTTTGATACCTCAGTTATAAATGTGTCTAGTTGGAATGTAAGAGGTCTGAACAAAATTGTCAAGCTTAAACAGGTGCTAGGCAGAATTAAACAGAATTAAACAAATGAATGAGAAACTAGCAAACAGCTCGATGAAACCTGCGCACCTCCAGAGACATCTCAGCACCAAACATCAGTGTCATGTTGGAAAGCCACCAGAATTTTTCAAGAGAAAACTTGCTGAGTTTAGATCATCGCAGGAAACAATGCGAAAAGTCTCCACAACATCAGCCAAAGCACTACAGGCGTCATATGCGGTGTCACTGCTCGTAGCTAAAGCCAAAAAGCCGTTCACGATCGCTGAGGACCTGTTACTCCCAGCCGCTGTTGTATTAACTGAGACAATGCTGGACAAAAATGCCGCGGATAAATTAAAAACAGTGCCTTTGTCTAATGACACCGTTTCCCGCAGAATAGAAAGAATGGGAGCGGATATTGTTGAACAAGTAGTGGGAAAACTTGGCGAAGCATTTTCACTCCAGCTTGATGAGTCGACCGATGTCAGTGGCAAGGCACAGCTCATTGCGTTTGTGAGGTATGTGGATATCGACGACATTTATGAAAATGTACTTTTCTGCAAGAGCTTAGAAGGGAAAACAACAGGAGAGGACCTTTTTAATGTTGTGGATAATTTCTTCATTGAAAACGAGCTGGACTGGAGAAACTGCAAGAGTGTCTGCACTGACGGAGCCGCGTCAATCACAGGCCGTATTAAAGGGCTCATGACGCGTATTAGAAGTAAACATCCAGAAGTGCAGTGGAATCACTGTGTCATACACAGGGAAGCACTGGCATCCAAAAATATAAGTCCTGTGTTGCATGACGTTTTGAATGACAGCATTAAAGTGATTAACTTTATTAAGTCAAGGCCACTCAATGCACGACCGTTTCACCGCCTCTGTGAGGACATAGGAGCTGAACATACACAACTGCTGCTACATACAGAAGTGCGCTGGCTATCTCGAGGGAGGATACTGAGCAGGCTGTTGGAACTACGGGCGGAGGTGCACACCTTTTTGTCAGAGCAAAGATCTCCATATGCCACCCTGTTTGAAGATAAAGATTGGCTTGCAAAGCTGTGCTATCTGGCAGATATATTCAGCAAATTGAATGAGCTGAATGTGTGTCTGCAGGGCAAGGACACCCACGTTCTGAACCTGTATGATAAGGTGGGTGGTTTTCTGAAGAAAGCAGAGTTGTGGAAACAGGCATGTGTACAGGGGGATCTCACCTGCTTTTCTCAGGTGGATGCTTTCCTCTCCAGGGAAGATGTGGAGAGAGCACCAGTGAAGTCCATCATAGAAGAACATTTGGCCAACCTGATTGTGAGTTTTAACTCATACTTTCCTGACATGGAGGAGAAATCTGCACAACTCAGTTGGGTGAGAAACCCATTTCTTTTGTCAGAAGAAAGCAGAAACAAGCTCCCTCTCTGTCACCAGGAAAAACTCTTGGATGTGTCATCTGACTATGGCCTACGGATGAAATATGAAAACTCCACTGTAACGCAGTTTTGGGTGTGTGTAAAAAAAAGGAGTACCCTGAGCTGGGAGAAAAAGCTTTGCAGCAGCTACTGCCCTTTGGATCCACATATTTGTGTGAGGCCTCATTTTCTGCAATGACTGTGATCAAAACAAAGCAGAGAAACAGACTGGGCCTGGAAAAGAGTCTGATCACTGCTGTGTCCTCCCTGCCACCGAGGATGACCAAGATCCTCAGTGAAGCACAAGGAGATGTTTCGCACTAAATTATAAGTGCAACTTAGTTTGTTGTTTATTATTACAAGTGTTTTTGAGCTAAAATGTTATACACAACATATATATATATACACACTGTATATATATTATTTATAGGTTATTTTATCAAACATGTTTGGGGCCAGTCAAGGGGTACTTAAACTGCATGATCGGTTATCGGTAATGATACATTGTTTATTATTGTAAATGTTTATTATTGCAAATGTTTTTCATTTACATTGTTTAATAAATCTCATAATGATGGCATATAGTAGTCATAGCTTTTATTTCTATCTCAAATGATTAGGGCCGGTCAGGGGGTACTTGGCTGAGAAAAAATTTGATAGGGGGTACGTCATTGAAAAAAGATTGAGAAGCACTGATTTAGTGGATCCAAAATGTATAAATGACGCTTTTGCAGAATATTATGAAAATTTATATAAATCTCAATATCCAGATAATATGGATAAACAGGATCAGTTTCTGGACCAACTTCAATTCCCAACCTTGTCAGAGGAAACTAAAAACGATCTAGATGGAAAACTGAGCATTCAAGAACTTAAGGAGGCACTCACCCATATGAATACAGGCAAAGCCCCTGGCCCTGATGGCCTGTCTATTGAGCTTTATAAGAGATGTAGGATTGAGTGCGAAACAAACACAAATGAATCTTCCAGGTGAATTGTTCAAACATAATTTCTCACAGAACTGAACATTCCAGACACCAAATCACCAACCCCAGAGCCATAAAAGAAGGCTCCAGCCAGCCAGTCTCCGTTGACCAACGAAAACCCCCAGCTAAGAACTTTATGGTCATGCAAGCTTCAAAGAAGATGAGCCCAACTAAAGGAAGAACTGGTCAATGTAAGATAGCTTGGAAAAGAATGACTGGCTCAGAGATAGCACAATTCAGCCCGATCAAGATAACAGCAGAAGCTGCTCGAGCCCACAACATTCTAGACTCCCCCCTCCTTAAGGACCTCTGATAGACCTCAGGGTGTAAAATCGTTTCAAACCACAGAGCTGAGATTTTACCTATAACATAAATAAAATCATTCAAGAACAATTTTCAATGGACTTATAGATCAAGCATCATGCAACGACATGATTCTATATTGTTCCTACAATAGATGGGTGTATCTGATATGCTTAGATGCCATACAATTCATGTAATTGTTAGAATTGTTAGATTTTTGAATGAAAATGTGTTGTGTTTCATATCGATATGATCATATGTTCTTAATTCAAAGGATGGCTTGATTGAAATCTGTGGAAAATGTTTCGGATTCTTATAATAGTAATAATGTCTTAGCTGTGGCCTCTGTACTCTTTGCTAGAGCTTAAAGAGTAAGGAGAGCACAGATAAGCTTGATTTATGATAAGAAGTGAAGAGAACGCCACCTCCTAAACAAAGACAGTGTCTAATTGGTTAGAACTGATCCAGGAGGCTGGGCGGACATTTGAGTTTAAAATCTTAACACCAGAACAAAGTTTAGAGTTTTCAGGGCAGAACCAAAAATGCAGCGGGAGATGAAGATCTAAGACAGACAAGTAACCATGTAAAACGTGCAGACAAAATAACCCAAATCAAGATCTGAAGAACATGGGTTAAGCTTCATTCAAGCCATCATCTACTCTTCTCAATTTCCTTTCTTTTCTTAGTTTCCTTTCTTTTCCGTTGTGAGTCTCGGTTCTAAGTTAAGTTTTGCGACAACATTTCGAGCCACGTTTCTTCTGCAAAGCCAGCTTCAAACAAAGACTTTCATTCCGCCAGCACGCGACGTGACTGACCACGTGACCCAGACATCAGGCACGGAGACCAGCCAACGAACGGACCGGGAAAACCCTTTACGCGCAACAAAAAGGGAATCCCCAAAAGCAAAGACAAGCAAGTACTGCCTCCAGACTCTTAAACTGAACTGGTGTATTTGATACTGATTTAATAACCTAGGAAACGATAAAAGGGTTAAACTAATGATTGATGGTTCATTCAGGTTGTGTTTTATAAGTGCATAGAAACTTGGGATTACATCATCTCACTCTTAAACTCACTCTTAAAACTTAATCTTTCCTTACTCTCTTTCTTTCTGCAACGCGTATGAATGTGTGTGTCTGTGTTAGATATTAGTTGTATGTGTTAGAATAATCAATAAAGTCTTGTTTGTATTTTAAAGAGAAATATTACTTGTGTTATTGTGCTTACAAATTTAATGTCTTAAACTTCTGATCTAAGTTACCTTGCTAACTATATAGTGTTTCACTATAGTTCGGATATTTATATCCGTTGCAGAGTTGATAATTGCAGCCAGTTCAAATGAACCGCGAACGAGTCATTTGCTCGGTTGTAATAAGTGACTCTTTTGAATTCCCTATAAATTAATTAATAATTCCTTTGAGCTAAATTGTAATCACTACAAATTACAAATATCTTACAGAGATTTTCAGATAAATTATTACCTCATCTACTTGAAATGTATAATGCCAGATGCCAGATGCCGAAAAGGCGTTTGACAGGATCGAATGGTGTTATCTTTTTGGGACACTCAAAAGATTTGGCTTGGGAGAAAAATATTTGAAATGGATTCCAGGGTTTTTCCTGGCTCAAAATGAGGCGGAGGTGGTAAAATTTGAATAATGTATTTTAATAATAAGGTAATTAAATATAGCCTAATGTGTTTTCGGTATTATTTTTGTGGGTGGAGGTTGTTACCTTTAGGGGGGTCCGGGGGCATGCCCCCCCGTAAGAAAATCTTTGTACATTTTAAAGATAAATGCATTAATCTGGTGCACTTTGAGTCACCCAAATCCACTGTTAAAAATAAAAAAAATCCACCTGCAAACCACCCATATTCTTTGATTTAGATATCTGCATCTGATCACATTACAATTATTCAAATTTTCAGTGTTAAGCATGATAATATGGTAACATATCACACTGAAGTAGGCTGATTTAAAATTAACATTTATTTCAAATAAAAGTTCTTCTTTTGGCAAAATTACATTTCCTTAATAGCCTTAACAGAGGCTTACTCCATTCAAACTTAAGTTGTCAATGTTTCATTACATCACTGTTTGAAAACAGAATGATTTTTTGTACCTATATAAGGTTTTATTTTATTAAATGTTTGCTCCATCTTTCATTTCAAATTCTTAAATTTGATCAATATATTCAATTAAAATAATAAGACACTAGGCTGTTTCCAATAAAATTAAATAATTTACATTGAAAAAGTATAACTGTATTAAATTAGATTATTTTAAATATTTTTGAATATACAAATAAGGAATGTAGAAAAGAATATACTTTATGAAACTAAACCGCCAGTAGGAGGCGGCAGGCGAACGTCTTAATGAGCGAGTCATTGAGTCATTCATTCAAACGATTCGTTCAAAAGGCTGATTCTTTCAGAATGAGGCAGTTTATGAATAGGTAATTGAATCTTTGACTCAACCGATTCGTTCAAAACGCTGAATCATTCAGTAATGAAACATGGCTGAGTGTTGTTGTGAGATGAGTATGGTTCTGCTGTGATCTTCGTTTGGAACTATTTTCGCTGCTGAAGCAGAACAAAAACAGTCATTGCATCTAAAATGTAAGTGACTTAATTTTAACTTTTTGTTTATTGAACTGTTATGAAATCAGTCTCGGTTTCAATCTTGATCTTTTAATCAGGGCATTTGTCCGGATGGGCTACAAGTCTCTCTAATTTTTTCCCTTCAAAAAAGAAAGAAAGAAAAAAAACACACGTGTCCCGGACAAAGTATATGGTCCCAGACAAGCGTTATTGTCGAGTCCTCCTGATATGTTTTCCTTGATTGGTTTTCCATGAAGAGAATTACGTTGTTGAAAACGAAAGTAAAGTGACGCACGTTCATTGCGTTTACCGTGATGAGAGTTCCGTGTCTTTATTAAACTCAACACAAAATTATTTATCTGTCATCCACCCTCGATTAATTGGAATGGAATGTTTTTATTACTTATCCGCGCACTGCGCGCAGCAGCACTATACGGTTTGAGAATGGACACAAGCGGTAACTGCAACAGAACCGTCACGGTGGAAAAAGTGTATCTGACCATGACTGTCTGTCAGAGTTTTGTCGAGAGCCGGAGGCGGCACGAAATTTGATGGAGGCGGCCGCCTCATAATTCTCTATGCAGGAAAAACCCTGGATTCAATTACTATATACAGAGCCCGTAGCCAAAGTTGTAAAAAGGTGTAACAGTCAGTTATCGAGACTTTTAGCCTATGTAGATCGACACGACAAGGATGCCCATTATCGCCCCTTCTTTTCTTGTTTGCTATCGAGCCACTCACTATGGCAATACGTAATTCCCTTGATATTACTGGTATTCAAATCGGAGGAACAGAACATCGCTTGTCTCTTTTTGCAGATGATGTCGTTTTGTTTTTAACTGATCTAGGGAGGTCTGTCCAGGCTGTTGGCCAAATTCTGAAGATGTTTGGTGAATTCTCAGGGTATAAAATTAATCAAAAGAAAAGCGGTGTTGTGACGTTCGTCTGATATAGGACAACTTAGTATGAATAAAATTAATATTTGTGTAGTGTTCAATGTTGTTATCAATAGAGATACGCGGATGGGGTATTAGTTCATCCGCACCAGCGTTTTTTGACCAGATTTCAAAGCCGCACCCGCCCGCCATCCGCTGATTGTTTTGCGGTCTATGGACGACGCAATGCTCTGCTGATGTAAGCCGCAAGAAAGCCCTTGTCTGTTCTAGAAAGGATGCTGCAAAGATATTTAATGCTACATTCATTTACGATGAGATGCGCTCTAGTTCAACTTCACAATGCAATGCAAGTGAACGCGGCGCATCGGAGCCTCGATGTCACGGTTATTTACGGTTATTTAATATTGTCTACTATATTTGCTTTTTATTTATTAAATACATGCAATTGGTTGATGCAACATTTATTAAAATTAAGATACAATTTTTACAAAACGAAATTCGCTTTAAAGAAAGGCTTTCTACTTAGCAAAACTTAATGAAGTGGTAAAAATCATGTTTGACGATTTATAAAACAAAACTTCATTAAGTGGTAAAAACCATGTCTCCCGATTGCTAATGTTTATTATTGCAAATGTTTTTCATTTGTGTAATAAATCTCATAATGATACATCACATCACTATATAGCTTTTATTTCTATCTCAAATGATTGGCGGTCGGTCAGGGGGTACTTGGCAAAGAATCAAATACAGTTGGAAACGACGTAGACCATTAATAACACAGACTATTAACAATTGTTTTTAATTAGTATTTAAACATTCTCTATGATAAAAAATGTTTGTAAAAAAAATTTAACAACACGGTTACAATTCTTGCCTGTTGGAAACAAACTAATTTAGAGGTCTTTAGAATCACGTGGAAAGACAGTATGTCACGTTATAGAAAGGCCCTAAAA
Organism: Scardinius erythrophthalmus; assembly: GCF_964197995.2. Lineage (NCBI taxonomy): Eukaryota > Metazoa > Chordata > Actinopteri > Cypriniformes > Leuciscidae > Scardinius > Scardinius erythrophthalmus. The sequence continues at coordinate 42,523 of NW_028296513.1, read as the reverse complement.
GCAGCCAGGGCTGAGCACCTCCGCAAACTAATAGAAAACAACCAAAACAATCCAAGGTTTTTATTTAACACCGTGGCTAGACTAACAAATAAACAGACGTCACCTGAACAAAATATCCCGTTACAGTTTAGTAGTAATGATTTCATGAACTTCTTCACTGAGAAAATAGAAAGCATCAGAACCACAATTGTAAACGTTCAATCTTCAACCGCGCCTTATAATTCAGCCTCAATTATCACCCCGCAAGAACAATTACAGTGCTTTACAACTATAGAACAAAAAGAGTTAAATAAACTTATCACTTCATCTAAAACAACAACATGTTTATTAGATCCTATACCAACTAAACTACTGAAAAGTGTTACCTGTAGTGGAAAAGCCTCTCCTCAATATTATTAACTCATCTTTAACTTTAGGTCATGTTCCAAGAACATTTAAATTGGCAGTTATAAAACCACTCATTAAGAAATCACAATTAGATCATAATAACCTAGTAAATTATAGACCCATTTCAAATTTTCCATTTATGTCTAAAATATTAGAAAAAGTGGTGTCCGCTCAACTGGGCTCTTTCTTGCAAGAAAATGACATCTATGAAAAGTTTCAGTCTGGTTTTAGGCCGCACCATAGCACTGAAACTGCGTTCGTTAAAATCACAAATGATTTACTTTTAGCTTCTGACCAAGGCTGTATCTCAATACCAGTTTTACTTGATCTTAGTGCTGCGTTCGATACTATAGATCACACAATACTCTAAGATCAACTACAAAATTATACTGGTGTTCAAGGACAAGCATTAAGCTGGTTCAGATCATACTTATCTGACCGTTACCATTTTGTCTATTTAAATGGAGAAAAATCTATCATAACTTCAGTAAACTATGGAGTGCCGCAGGGATCTGTGTTAGGCCCTCTATTATTCTCAATATATATGATGCCACTTGGAAATATTATAAGGAAACATGGAATTAGTTTCCATTGTTATGCTGATGACACTCAAATATATATTTCATCACGGCCGGATGAAATCGCTAAATTATCCAAACTGACAGAGTGTATTAAAGATATAAAAGATTGGATGACGCGTAATTTTCTTTTATTAAAATCCAGACAAGACAGAGGTACTACTTATCGGTTAAAAAAACTGCCCACCAGGGTGGGAATTATGTAATTTTAGGGGCAAGGCCATTTGGCCTCCACCTTTTCTTTTTTTTTTAGGGGATTGATACCATAACATCCTAATTTGGAATAAGACATGGATTATGACTTTTTTTTTAAAAAAATTTAAAGTTATGAGAATTTTTTTTTATGAAACATCTTCATGAAAATAAAATTGAAGTTGGCATTGTATCAATCTAGAAATGCACTGCAGCTAAAGCCAGATGTCTGACCATGTTATACTTAAAATCTGAAGATGATATGTCTAAAACTCTGTATTTAGGTAAATATTATTCAAGATCATGTCATATGACTTTATTAGCTTAGCACACCATCAATACACGACAATTTATGAGATTAAAACCATGTTTGTGCTCCAAACTTACTTTATAACGCAAGTCGAGTGTTCTAAATAACCTTCTGTGATCTGATTTGGCTTCAGATAAATAAAAAAAATCAGACAGAAAATATAATATTTTATGTATAATGCAACGATGATAAAGTCTATCGATTAGCATAACATTATACAAATAATCTATTGTTATGAAAATGCCTGACATGGCTCGAAGAACACCGGTAAGTCAAATATCATTGCAAAAATGTTTATTGTCTTCAAAACGACATAATCTGCATGTTACAGCGATCTGTTAGCTCTGTTTGTGGTCGGGGATTTGGGATTTCCTGCATTGTCGAACGCTCTTCTTCATGCGTTTCAAATATGGACTATAATGTCCAGTAAAGCGCCCTCAGGCTGCTGGTATAAATTGAAAACACAGCACATCAGTATACAGCGCTCATAATGATTACAATAAAATATTATTCCTGTCAATAGAAATCTCATGTAAACTGAGAATATATCAATATTTCTCCAAATCTGCACACTTTTGAGCTAAAAGCCGTTGCCGTTGTTTTGTGAATCGCTTTCATGACGACAGCACAGGAGTTTTTTTATGAATGGGAGCGGCTGACGCTCATAATTCATATTAAAGGTATCGACTCATTTTTGCATTTCATAACTCCTGACACAAATTAAGACATAACTGTCAATATAAATTTCTCAGAATACAATAGGGGTCAAATACTGAAACGTGAGTCTTTTCTTTTTAATGATGTATAGTTTGCCAAGGTAATAACATTAAATCTTATAGTAACTTTGAACTATTAAAAAAAAAAAACACGCTTCAGTGCGCCGACGCACTGGCAACGGTTAACAGGTACATAACGTTACCTCTGGAGGCGCTTTTACCAGAGTAAAAACACAGTAAACAAAACAAACTTCCTAGCAACACAGCCGCGCTAAAAACAACTGGGAGAAGTAAACACTCACAGACTGATGGTCTCTCCTGTTGTTCGACTGCTTCTTCTAATAAGTACTAGCAGTTTGTTAGAATAAATACTTTAACTGGCTTAGGTCCCGCCCTCCTGTTTAGTCAAGCGAAACTAACAAGTCACGATGCACAAACAACGTCACACGGGCGCTTTTACCAGAGTAAAAACACAGTAAACAAAACAAACTTCCTAGCAACACAGAGCCGCGCTAAAATTCAGTTCAGAGACTACTTGGGTGGCTCACTGTAATTCAAAGCAAGTCCACTATGCCGCACTGGTGCTTTATACATGGAACTTGGACAGGGCCAGGGCACACAGGCCACTGTGGCCGTACGATGATTTTTTTTTCACGGGGCTTGAAGGCCAAAGTGTAGGGCAACGACGGCCATGGCCGCGTGGCCGCGGTATAATTCCCACCCTGCCGCCCACAAAACCTCTCACAATACAACTTTAACATAGTAGGATGTCCTGTTACTTTATCCTCTACAGTAAAAGACCTGGGTGTTATATTAGATTGCAACCTGTCTTTTGAAAATCATATTTCATATGTTACAAGAACAGCCTTTTTCCACCTTAGAAACATTGCTAAGCTACGTAACATGCTATCAGTTTCTGATGCAGAAAAGTTAGTTAATGCATTCATGACCTCGAGACTAGATTACTGTAATGCTTTATTAGCTGGTTGTCCTGCATCCTCAATAAACAGGCTACAGTTAGTCCAAAATGCAGCTGCTAGAGTTCTTACTAGATCAAGAAAATATGATCATAACACCGATTTTATCATCACTACATTGGTTACCTATAAAGTTCCATATTAATTACAAGGTATTGCTACTGACTTATAAAGCCCTAAACGGCTTAGCTCCAGTCTATTTAACGGATCTTCTATCGCCCTATAATCCATTGCGCTCTTTAAGATCACTAAATTTGAGGCTTTTGGTCATACCTAGGATATCCAAATCCACCAAAGGAGGGAGAGCATTTTCACATTTAGCTCCAAAACTCTGGAATAGCCTTCCTGATACTGTTCGTTGCTCAGACTCGCTCTCCCAGTTTAAAACTAGATTAAAGACGCATCTCTTCAGCCAGGCATTCATATAATATTCTTAATCTTACAGTTCAAACTACAATCCGGCCTCTAGTTCATAAACGCCAGAGGAGAACTGGCCCCCGACTGAGCCTGGGTTCTCCCAAGGTTTTTTTTTTTTTTTTTTCTCCATTAGGTCACCTGATGGAGTTTCAGCTCACCATTAGGTCACTTGATGGAGTTTTTTCGGTTCCTTGCCACTGTTGCCTTTGGCTTGCTCAGTTGGGGATATTTTGGGGATATTTAATTTAATTTTAGCAATCAATAGATTTCACTAGAAACAAACCTTGTTGTATTATTTTAATTTAATACTGTGAAGCTGCTTTGATACAATCTGTATTGTGAAAAGCGCTATACAAATATACTTGACTTGTTGGCACAGACGCAAACTATTAACACCAGGTTTAGATTGCTGCAGTACAAATGGTTACTTAGAACCTATATTTCTCCTGTAAAACTTCACCATTTTAATTCTAATATTCCTGATGTCTGTGTAAAATGTGGTGTAGACAAGGGCACTCTTCTTCATTGTATGTGGCAGTGTCCGGAACTTCAGATTTTTTGGAAGGAGGTTACTACATTTATTTCCCGTTTGATTGAATGTAACATGCCTATGGACGGTAAACTCTGCTTACTGCACATTTTTCCTAATGGTTTTAAAGGGACTACAAAAAAGAGGAAGCTTGTTAGTTTCTGCTTATTGCAGGCTAAACATGTAATCGCTCTGAACTGGAAGGACACAGAAAGACCAAAGATAAACCAGTGGATTAAACTAATGTCTAGCAACCTGGCACTGGAGAAACTGACCTACATAGCGAGAGGAAAACTTGAGGATTTTAAAAGATATATGGTTGCCTTTCTTGCGCCTTGTAAAAGCATGTGACATGTAAACTATACTTTTTGCTGATGGAGTGAGCATGGGGTTCTAGGGTGGGGGGAGGCCTTGTCTTGTTTTTTTGTTTGTCTTTTGTATGTCTGGAAAACGTTTAAAAATTCAATAAAGATATTTGTGGAAAAAAAAGGGAAAAAAAATTATAACTATGCAACCGTCTACTACAGTATCGCATCAGACAGTGCATTGTAGTGTCCTTGAGGAAAAATTCCATTCATTTGTTGCTATAGGATTGCTATTAAATTATCTGAATCAACAGATAATGTCTAACATGTATGTTAGACCTTATACCAACTAAACTACTGAAAGTGATGGTTCCAGAGGTCATAGATCCTCTTCTTAATATCATTAATTCATCTGTGTCATTAGGATATGTACTGAAAACTTTTAAGCAGGCCATTGTTAAACCTCTTATTAAAAAAACGCAACTTGATCCTAGAGAATTAGGATAATTTAATATTCAACAAAATTTTTGATCTGCCTGCACTGAACCAGATTCACATTTTTTAATTTTACACTGGTGTAACGGTATATAACGTATCGCTTATGGTATCGGTAGTGTAAGTGGTCTAAGTTAACCCTAAGGGTCTAAGGTGTTTTTGGGGTCCTCGAGATGTTTTGACATGCCCTGACATTTGTGCTTTTTCAGTTGCTTATAAACATATTAAAGGAACACTCCACCGTTTTTTCATATTAAACTATGTTATTCCCTTAACTAAGACGAGTTGATACATACCTCTCTCGTCTCAGTGCGAGCACTCAATCGCTCTGGCGCGCGGCGACACTTTGATAGCACCTAGCTTAGCCCAGTTCATTCATTAGGGACCAAACAGAGATAAAGTTAGAAGCGACCAAACACCTCCTCGTTTTCCCTAATTAAATACAGTTACACGACCAAGTATGGTGACAAAATAAAACGTGGCGCTTTACTAAGCGGGTAAAAAGGATAACTATAATGTATGGCGGAATAGCACTTGGGAGCACTTCGACTCGGCGCAGTAAAAAGTCACGCCTGAAAAACTCCCTTTAACTTCTGTCATTAGAACCAATGTGATTTTTAACTGGGCAGAGTCGAAGTGCTCTAACTTCATCTCTGTTTGGTCCCTAATGAATGAACTGGGCTAAGCGCTATCAAAGTGTCGCCGCGCACCAGAGCGATTGAGTGCACGCACTGAGGCGAGAGAGGTATGTATCAACTCGTCTTAGTTAAGGGAATAACAGTTTAATATGAAAAAACGGTGGAGTGTTCCTTTAATGGCAAAGGTTCATAACACTCTTTTCAGCACAAACAGGGCAACCATAATATGTGAGCAACATGTATGTACATGTTTGTATTTTTGAAAGAATAATGTTTATGCATGGTTATTGAAAAAATTAAAAAAGGATTCTGAAATAAGGCCACAAAACACATACTAAATATGTGTCCACAAGATTTTTGCTTCAAAATGATCTGAAAATCATCTTGCCTAATCATTCACATAATGGCTCGTTTCCACTGAGCGGTACGGTACGGTTCGGTCGGTAAACCATGAATCGGCTAGCATTTCCACTGCCAACAGTACCCTTACTTGATAGGCGTGGTGTAGCCTATGCCGGAAAGAAGCGATCGACGTAATTTTCACGCGAAGAAGAAAGCGACATAAACAACAATGGATGACATACAGCAGATCTTGTTCTTGCTTCTCGGCATGTTTGTCACAAGAAGCCAAGTGCCGACATTAGGCGTTTCTCAATACCAAGTACGCAAAGTTCGGACTTGCCAAGTTCGACTCAGGAGAATGACTCCCGAGGAAACGAGTCCGGAAATTCTTCAAATGGAACAGCGCGTTCTTGAAAGAGTCACTCAGCTCGCTCTGCTACTCCAGTTATCTCTGTATGTATATTTTAGGCAACAATAAAATGAAATATGTTATAAAACACCACTCTGCCTCTTTTCGTTTTCATTTAAAGAAATCTTAAACATTATAGCCACACAAATGTGGTTCACGTTACGTTAGCCTATTTATGACAAAACGAAATATAAAACACAACCCTGCCTCTTTTCGTTTAAATATAAAAATATTAAACATTTTAATATGGTCCAGGCAATATGTGCATAAGTACTAAACAACAGATGTTGCAGTAAACAACATTACAGTGATCATCTTCACTGTAATAAAATTAAAAGTGACAAAACTCAACCCAGTCTGTTTTAGTTAAATTTCAGTTTTATCAATATTTGCCATTATAAAAGTATACGTAAAAGGTACAAGAAGCTATACAATAAGAAATAAAGCAAACAATTCAGTCAAACATACAAAGTCAGCGCTCTAGTCTAACCTTACAACGGAAAGTTAAATAGCTTAAATATATAAAGTTATTAAACTTCACTTAGCCTTCAGCCAAAACGATTGGCCAGGGAACAAATTATAGATTCACAAGACAAATATCACCCATTAGATATACACAAGATGAATTATATCTCGTTTAACCACTACTGAGACATCAGAGTCAGCGGCAAACGTCAGAACGACTAGCCAAGGAAAGGCTGTTCCAGGCGGGGTCCATGAGCGCCGAGCGCTCGGTGATCGCCTGGATCTCACAACCTGGATCAAATTTTCATAAATCTTTATCAATAAACCACAGATTTGAGCTTTAAACAACTACATTCTCGCCTGAAAATCTCTTAAAACTATATTTCGTGACACAATAACAGTAGTATTATATTTCAACTGTACATTAAAAAAATGGCGCTTCTTATGTTGTCATTCCCCTTGTAGCATGCGCAAGTGACGATACTCTGTCAACCAATCAACATTCTGCAGTGAGTCAGGCTCCACCCTTTGAATGAGTCACAAATGAGTCATAAGACAATACATAAAACAATACATTGATTTAAATTTAAGACACTTTTTGTTTGGAAATGCAATATGCATGGGGGCATGAATGATCATAAATAATGCTGTGAATCACAGCTAAGACAATGACCCACATAATGAGCTGCATAATGAGCCTTTCAGTCAGGTATGTCACTGAGAGGGAACCACAAGAAAGAATGTGAGGACTAAATAAAAAAACATTTATTTTTTTTATTTTTTTTACACATTCATACCTGGAAACAAATCCTGTTCAAATAGGCTATCTGGGCCATTCTACAGAATTGGTTCAAAGTTAGAGTTGGAAACAACTTGGAAAAATAAATGTGTCTTTCCACACATTTTGTATGCATGCAAATTGTATAATATCCAAGGAAAACATTTCTAGTAATTGTGCAGTTAATTCTCATGCTGTATTTTCAGAAAGTTTTGGAATATATCCTCTCCCCAAATGTGACACTAATAAAACACAGAAATAAATAATTTAATGAGAAGGCTTATATTTACCTATTAAGATTTTGTTTACAACTACCTTGTAAATATATTTTTTGCTATTTTATTAAAAAGTTTTCACATGTAAATCAACAACAATTACTTTTTATTTTAACAATATTTCAAGTGTAATATTTCTTTTTAAAAAGTATACATTTTATCATACGTATTTCAAAGTTAAGGATTAATTAGTTTGAATATAGCCTACATTGGAACAAACACTATAATAAAAATAATAAGAATAATCTTAATTGATGACTTTATTTTTGACAAACCATAGTATATATTTAACATGAGCAGAAATTGGCTAACAAAAGCTTATTTGATGTGGCAGTAGTCTATTTTACAGTAAAAACTTTATAATCTATCCAAAACTGGTCAACAAAAGGTTGCCTTTCATATTTCGTCTGTAACATCGTTTTTATGATATATTAGGGCATATAAATGTTAATTTGCAGTTTAATACGTTGCTTATACAAAGACATTTAATTTAAAAAAATTTCAGTCGATTTTTACTCATCTCAGTATAGCAATATAGCTTGGGAAAAGCTAAACTAGTAGACGTGTTCATGTAAAAATAACGTTTACTAATGTAAGTGCCTGTAAACAACAGTGCACATTTGTGCCGTTCGTTCATTCACACACAGAAACACGATTCAAATTTAAAGTCTTTTTGCGGTTTACAGACACTATTCCATTTCGCGATTAGAACAAAGCACTTAAAGGAGAACTCCGGTCAATTTTAACATTGAGCTCATTTTTTTGTACATTTGGAGTGCTGTCAATACAGAGAACAACGACAAAAATCGGTGTCGCCTACACCGAGTTATTCTATTTTTAAAATTTGCACCCTGTTGACTTCAATGGGGCAAGTACTAAACCTGCTTTTAGCCTCTTAACATCCTTGATGTGTCATTACAAGTGCACAGAAAATGTGAGTGATTCCTTCTGAGTGAACATGGGTGAATCTGACTGCAGTAGATGTGAAAGATATGTATAAAAATTATGTTATTTAAGCCAGCGCAAATACCTGTGTTTACATCCTGTTTTCGGTTGAAGTCCAAAGTAATCGATTGCCGAGTTCACGCGTGTGATCATAGGTAACTAAACCTATGCGCGTGAACTCGGCAATCGACTACTTTGGACTTCAACCGAAAACAGGATGTAAACACAGGTATTTGCGCTGGCTTAAATAACATAATTTTTATACATATCTTTCACATCTACTGCAGTCAGATTCACTCGTGTTCACTCAGAAGGAATCACTCACATTTTCTGTGCACTTGTAATGACACATCAAGGATGTTAAGAGGCTAAAAGCAGGTTTAGTACTTGCCCCATTGAAGTCAACAGGGTGCAAATTTTAAAAATAGAATAACTCGGTGTAGGCAACACCGATTTTTGTCGTTGTTCTCTGTATTGACAGCACTCCAAATGTACAAAAAAATTAGCTCAATGTTAAAATTGACCGGAGTTCTCCTTTAATAAAGAACTTACTATTCATAATCCTCAGCTGGATCCGTTGCTCCTCGAAATGAACCTAACCAGCAATTCTGAGGTAAATTTTCCAGGATTATTATTACGATAGTATTATTCCTCACAGGGTCGCAAGACGACGTAAAGTACATGAAACACATCAATATTCATGATTCACGCCTCCTCGCGTAAAGCTTTTTTACACAAAACATGTCTTGCAAATTTTAAATCAATATATTGTTTTATCTGAATGAGTACGCAGGATGATTTTCACATAGTTTTGAAGCAAATATTCAAGGCTACCTGATGCAATTTTCAAAAGTCTTGAAGAAATAATCAGTATTTCATGACCTTATTTCAGTGACAATTTTTACGTGATGCAATTTTCAAAGTCTTGAAGAAATAATAAGTATTTCATGACCTTATTTCAGTGACAATGCGTGGTTCACAAACCACGCATAAACGTCATTATCTCAAAACTACAAACTTTTACATATATGCTGCTGACATTTTATTGTAGCAGAGTTTGTGCTGAATACAGTGTAATAAGACTTTAGCCATTCGAAAATGGATACAGTTATTATATTTACATCCAACTGCAGAGATTTTAACAAATAAAAACGTGTCTAAACCAATTTTAGTTAAACGGGGATGTTGGCAGGGGTGTCCGTTATCTCCGTTGCTCTACACTTTAGCAATGGAACCCTTGGCTATAGCAGTACGGTCACACTTACACATAGCCGGAATCACAATTGGTGAGGTAGAACACAGACTGTCGTTATATGCAGATAATATAATTGTATTCCTTTCACAACTAAATTCATCTATTCCTGCTTTGTTAAAACTAATTGAGGAGTTTGGTCATATTTCCGGATATGTAATTAACAGATTTAAATCATCTATCTTGTTGCTAGATAAAGGAGAGAGAGAAAATCCTCCTATAGTTGTTTCACAATTCAAATCAGTTTCTAAATTTACTTACTTAGTGTGGAATAACAAATTTAAGAATCTATTTCAAATATGCTTCCGTATGATGATATCACACGAATGATTCGGCTCAGCAAAGTTGCAATTCCTGTTTTCTCCATTATAAGTTAAATGACTCAGATCACTGAGACTGTCATCTTTTGTTCTGCAAATGGCTTTCGGAGCCCAAATGGCTTTCGAAGCCCCAGCCTCAGACGTTGAATTGTTAGGCTGATTGGATTAGCAATGCAATAGACTGTTATGCTGATTGAATTATAAAACGCATGCGTAGACTGATATTTTTCTAATGTCTGGACTCCTTTATTAAAGGGTTAGTTCACCCAAAAATGAAAATTCTGTCAGTAATTACTCACCCTCATGTTGTTCCAACCGCGTAGTTCGCGTAAGACCTTCGTTCATCTTCGGAACACAAATTAAGATATTTTTGATGAAATCTGAGCCATGTCTCACTCCTCCATAGGCTGCTATGTGACCGAAACTTGCTGGCCCAGAAAAGTTATTAAAAAGATCGTTAATATAGTCCAAGTGACTCCAGTGGCTCAATCTTAAGTATATCAAGCGACGAGAATACTTTTTGTGCGCAAAAACAAACAAAAATAACGACTTTATTCCACTTTCCATTTCCTTCTCTCTGGGCCTCATAGTGTTTTTGCGCTGCGCGTCTGTGTTGCACGTCATCACGCATCACACACATGACCGGCGTCGGCCAATAGTGAGCCTACGTGGTGACGTGTAACACAGACGCGCTGCGCAAAAACACTACGCGAACCAACTAGAGGTCCAGAGAGAAGGAAATGAATAGTGGAATAAAGTCGTTATTTTTGTTTGTTTTTGCGCACAAAAAGTATTCTCGTCGCTTGATATACTTAAGATTGAGCTACTGGAGTCACTTGGACTATATTAACGATCTCTTTAATAACTTTTCTGGGCCAGCAAGTTTCGGTCACATAGCAGCCTATGGAGGAGTGAGACATGGCTCAGATTTCATCAAAAATATCTTAATTTGTGTTCCGAAGATGAACGAAGGTCTTACGCAGTTGGAACAACATGAGGGTGAGTAATGTGAGTACTGACAGAATTTTCATTTTTGGGTGAACTAACCCTTTAAGGGAGTATAAACAGACGTTTACAATATATTGGTATTAAATGCATTTTCTGAGAATTTATATTTCAAGTTTTGACTGCAAATAACGCTGTCCATAACGCTGGAATTGCCCTATTATAACATCTTAACAGACCAACATCATATCATTAATAACCCATAACACTGATCTGCAGCTTAATAAAGAATGAATAATCATACTTTAAATAATATTACCGATCTGAATAACAGAACGATCTCTACAGGACATGTCCGGGCATGCACATATGTCACAGACGCAAAAAACTCTGTTCAGATTAGGGCTGGGCGATATGGAGCAAAAAATATATCTCGATATATTTTGCTATATCTCGATATACGATATATATCTTGATATCTTTACAGGAAAAAGAACCCCCCAAAAACTACTGCAAAAACAAATATGCCAAATACCACAAAGTCTTTTTTATTGAAGTGCAAAGAGGTAGGCAGTTCACATAGGAACAAGTGCTTCTGCAACATTTTTAAATAATATATTTTTTTTTCTTTTTTTTTTATAATTAAAACTAACATCATCAAGTATGATATTTTTTACTTTGAGCAATTCTGGAGCTATAATTGACTCTAGGAGCATATAAAACAAAACAGCTCCCTGGAAAATTTTAATGTAATATTGTAGTAGTTATAAATAAAGGTTTATTTTAGTTCAGATTAACATTTGAGGCAATTGTATTCATAATGTCAAAATAAAACCGACATAATGTTACTTGAAGGCATTATAGCCTACTATTCCTGCCAAACCTCCATGGTTGCAGTAAGTGTTACTACAGTAAATCCATGGTGAATGTTGCTGATCTGTGGACACTATAGTTCATTCATGGCACAATGTTTCTCCTGGTTTCCACGTCAGCGCTGTTTGATCTGTTAATAACGGAGAAATGTGAATGTTTCTCACTAGATCTAGCAGCGATGTTATTACTTCTGTGGCGAATTCAAATGCTTTCTTTACTGGATCTCTTAGTAGCGCCGTGTAGTAACAGTGTCGCATGATCACGATTGGCTCGCGCTGCACTGGTCCAAACTGACAAACGGTCCTTCAACCACATAATAACGAGCAGTTTCGTTCCGCTTGCATTACGTTTGCCATTTGATGTTGGGCAATGTTGTGGTCGCGCTGGCATCTCTTACATTATGAGTGCGCTTGCCACGAGCAACACGCCTATATTTGAAATAACTACATTTTTATAAATATAAACAATATATCGATATATACGATATGTCAAAATCCATATCGTGTTTAAAAAATATCTCGATATATTTTAAATATCGAGATATCGCCCACCCCTAGTTCAGATCACGTTTAACACAAAAGTAATAAAATTATCTTACTTTGAGGTCAGTGACTAACATCGTGACATTCCATCTGCAGCAATCATTACTGTGCAAACGTCTTAGGCACGTTAGTAGTTTCACCCCAAAAAATGGTTTTAAGCCAGTTATTTATATCTTTTGCAGTAGTGTGTCAGTAGGAAATATAAGTTTACATTTCCAAACATTCATTTTGCCACTAATTGTAATAATCCAGTGAGATTTTTGCATGCACAAAGAGTCTGACAACAGCCGGTATGATCCACACAGAGATGTGATATCACCATCATCGAGCCTGTCTGTGATTAGGCTACATGATTACAAAAAACAGACAGACTAAATACAGAAGAACTGTGGCAATGTCTCCATGACGCTTGAAGAAACCTACCTGCAAAGGGGGTTAAATTAAATTTTATATTAACCTACATTTATCTCACCTAAATGTTTGCTCACTCGTATTTATGTTTTAACAAATGGGGTAATTTTGTTGCTCAAGACTTTGCACAACACAAGAAAGCTTGATTCAAACTCTGAATTAAATTTAAAAAGTAGCACCAATAAATACAATAGAAGAAAGATGCAAATGAAATAAAGAGAAAAGTTTTTTGGGTAGGTCTAACACTAGTATTCAGGTACAGAAATACAATACTACTGGATAAGAAACTGAATAAAGTCAAATGTAAATAGTGTTGTCATCTGTGCTAGTGCCATCTGCAAGCACAGATGACATTGTGTCATCTGGCACAATGGCCAATCAGAGACATGAGATTAAAGACATCTCTTTGACCTAGCATTCACATAATACATTATAGACTTCTATAATTCAATGTTAGGCTGCATAGATTAGGTCAGTCGGAACCAGGAACACTTCCCATAAATCCTGATGTAGTCGTTACATCATAAGAAGAATGGCATCTACGCTAATTTTAGTGTCTTTGTTTATCCCGAGGTTTTCCCGCAGCCTGCCGGATCCAGGCCGTATCCAGATCTGACGAAGGACCTTCGCCTGGACCCGATGACAATGCAGTGCTGAAGTGCCAACTAGTCTCTCCCTATGGAGGATCCCTTTACCACTCTACAGATAAAGCGTTTTCGGGAAATTCGTTTTGCGTACCTTCCCCAAAGTGATAAAATAAAATACAATTCTGTATCAAAATTTATAAGGAAAGACCAGCACTTTGTTTAGGCTTGGTTTGTAGGGAATTACAAACCTGCGCACATATATTCAAACGCACATAACTATAGAACCAATTCTTAATGCTCATGTGAACGCCATCAGCGTTTATCACAGGTTCGCGTTTAAAGTCTGTGTAGAGAGAATGTTGTCGTCTTGGCGGCCCCTAATTTATACAAATAATCGTTGCGACGGAAGCAAATCAATCAAAACTAACTTTAGCTGGAAAATAACTTTATTAAAGAACCGCTATAAAGCCAAAACAATCTCTGTTACCTTAAATTATACGTTTATCTCTGTAAAGCTGCTTTGAAACAATCTACATTGTTAAAAGTGCTACATAAATGAAGATGACTTGCCTAGTGCACCTCTGAATCACTCACGCTGTTTGACGGATGTTGCTTTTTCAAATGCACGTTATAAGTGACTCAAACTCAGTGCTTTCAGAGATGAAGCAGCATTTACTGATCACAGAACCGCTCCTCACTAACACGCTGTGCATATATTTATTTAATTAAAAATCAGAAAAAAAATTGCAGCCTTTGCAATTTCAGCACGATTTTGGTTTAATTTCAATTAATCGTGCAGCCTTAGTGAACAGCGTGGAAGAGAAATTGTTTTAAAAAAAAAATAATAATTTAATTCAATTAAATAAATAAATAAATAAAGTTATATATGGGGGGGGGGGGTTGCACACAAAAAGTATTCTCATCACTTAATAAAATTAAGGTTGAACCATTGTAGACACATGGACTATTAACAATGTCTTTACTACCTTTCTGGAAGGGGCGTTTCCTCTGAGGAGACAAGGGAGGCAGTCTCCTCAAAAATACTGGATGAGAAAATATAATCGATATTACAAAAAATAAAGCCAAGTTAAAAAGTGTGAAAAGTCACTCGTTTTATAAAGTACCAGTGTCCAACAGCGACAACCACAAGTGAAGTTACAGTGGGAGGCTTGCAGCCTCTGTCCCTATTGACTTAAAACAGACACTCTAACGCGTGCGGTGGGTTTAGTGAGGGGTAAATTGAGAATAAATGGGGGAAAGTTACATGAGAGGAGGCAATCCCTCCATCACGCTTTGATTGGAAATGATTAGTTATGATTGGATATGATTGCTTTGTGCTCTCATCAGGCTGAATGAAGACAATGGGAAAAAGTTAATGGGAAGACTAATTAAAAAAGTTATCAACTCAGCCATTTCACCGCTTTGTCACGTCAAAATCAAACTTGAAATGTTTGAATATTTGAATACTTGAAACTTGAATATTTTATTTAATATTTTGCCTTTAGTTATTATTTTAAAATAAATGTAAAAATGTATAAAAACACTAACTTGATTGAATTTATACTTGATTGTGATAAATAGAACATTACAAAAATACAAAATAGAATTGTAATATTTATTTAACCAAGAAAATTAAGTGTAACAGACATAAGTTTACTTTTGATATACAGTATATAAAAAAATGTGTGGACTTTGCCTTCTCATTTTAAAAGACCACCGCACACCACTGCTTTCTGGGCCTTAAAAGTGGTAATTGCATTGATGTATATGGAGGCACAGAAAGGGTTTAGAACGACATGAGGGTGAGTAATTAATGACACGTTTTCATTTTGGGTGAACTAACCATTTAAGCATTTTGGACATCACATATAACAGTCAGAAATGCCTATGAAGGCCAGAAATTGATTGAGAATGGGGCTATGATGTCTAAAATTGTGCTGCTTCAGAACATACAGTCGTGCTCAGAATTAATCATACCCCTGGTAAATATGATCAAAAATGGCTGTAAAAAATAAATCTGCATCGCTTATCCTTTTGATCTTTCATTCAAAAAACTGGCAAAAATCTAACCTTTCATTTAAGTAAAAGACTTGAAAGTGGGGGGGAAATCACCCGTTGGCCACAAGTACTGATACCCTTTTATTAAATACCTTTTTGACAAATGATCAGAGACCATTCCTCCATACAGAATCTCTCCAGATCCTTCAGATTCCCAGATCCATGTTGGTGCTTCTTCTCTTCAGTTCACTCCACTCATCAGGTCAGGGAACTGGGACGGTCATGGCAGAAGCTTCATTTTGTGCTCCCTAACACATTTTTGTGTTGATTTTGATGTTTGTTTTGGATCATTGTCCTGATGGAAGATCCAGCCACGGCCCATTATAAGATTTCTAGCAGAAGGTGTCAGGTTTTGATTTTTTATCTGTTGATATTTGATAGAATCCACGATGTTATGTATCTGAATAAGAAGTCCAGGACCTCCAGCAGAAAAATATGCCCACAACATAAAAGATCCAATGGTATATTAAATTGTACACATGGTGATTAATTCTGAGCACGACTGTATATGAACCCCCATTATGTTGCTGACTTGAAACATTTGACGCTATGAATGCTGCAGACTTATGTCAAAAAATCTGTAACTATGATGCAAAAATAACACATTGGCCTGGTTTCACAGACAGGGCTTAGATTAAACCAGGATTAGGCCTTAGTTTAATTAGGACATTTAAGTAGTATAAACGTTCCTTAGAAAAAAAAAAAAACATTACTGGAGACAAAACAATGGCACTGACATATTTTAAGATATGCTAGTGCAAGCTGCTTTCAGTTAAAACAGCTCAAACAGGCATATTAGTCTAGGACAAGACTTAGGCCTACGCTTTGTCTGTGAAAACGGGGATTATATTTTAGATTATTATTACATTATTTCCAACCATATTATATGGTTTGTATACCATTAACATACCATAGTATACAGTAATTGTATCACTGACATATTTTAAGATATGCTAGTGCAAGCTGCTTTCAGTTAAAACAGCTCAAACAGGCATATTAGTCTAGGACAAGACTTAGGCCTACGCTTTGTCTGTGAAAACGGGGATTATATTTTAGATTATTATTACATTATTTCCAACCATATTATATGGTTTGTATACCATTAACATACCATAGTATACAGTAATTGTATCACATTGTAACCACATAATAGCAGAATTGTAATGAATGATTTCTATATTCATATAATATAACATATTGACCACATAATAGTCATTTTTAATAATGCTATGGCATAACCATGGTCCGTGTCTAAAACACGGAACTATCACGATACTCTACTCAGCAGTATTGGGTCTGTAATGCATAATCTATAACAGTCTACACGGGTGAAACTAGTGTTTTAAGTAAATAGGGAAATGCGTGCTGTACCGGATCCGTCCTCCGCTCGGAGCCGCTCGGAGCCAGCGGCTGTGCCGCTGTGGGTTGAGTCTGCGCCCGGGCTGCTGCTCAGCATCGCCGCCATTTTCAGAACACGCACACAAGAGTTGACCCAATACCAGTAAAGCACAAAGACTCTCTCAACAATAATCAGGACCCCGTCGAATTAAAATAGTTCAGCCCCAGTCAAAATAGACCGCGAACAAATCAAGTCAAGTGGAAAACTGTACAACAATGGAGATTTAGGCTAACAGATAAAGTATGCACTGACGTCATCTTCTTCTTCTGTTTTTTTTTTTGTTGTTGTTGTTTTGGCGCATTGTTTCCTGTCTGCATATCGCCACCTACTTGCAAGTAGTAGCCTACTCACCATGAGCTGGATGCTGCATTTTCAGGACCGCAGTTCTAGGGTGGTCCGTGTACTTTTTGATCATTTTAATTTCTTGTTTGGAATGGAATTAACTAGGGATGGCTGACGCGAAACAGTCGTTCCGAAGCTTTGCGAGATCCCGAAGCGCAGATGTTTCGAAACACTGATCCGAAGCGTGATTCAAAACACCCATGTCACGTGACTATGGCCAAACGAAGCCTCGATGTGTTTCACTAATAGTCTAGGTCCTGGGTAAGATTTGTGTGCGAATCATTTAGCGGAGAATATCTCAACTGTAATAGACTAATATGACCCCATAGAACAAGTCCTGAAAATGACCACAACCTGTGACACTATTATCACACTAGGTGAATGGGACTTTTTTTTTTCTTAATAGATATCCTCATACATTTCTACCAGTTTAATCTTCATATTAAGAGAAATCATTTTTGTATTACTTTTTGTCTTAAAAATAAAATAAAATATGCAAATTAGGCAATATCTCATTAAATATGCGTAACGTTACATATAAACTTTTGAAGCTACAGATTTTCTGAGGTGATCACAATGTTTACAAAGACCATGTAGTGTAAGAATTCTGGTTTGATATTTTTAATTGTGTTTCTGTAGATGTTCAGTGTGGATGTCGTGTGTGTGTGTGTGGGGGGGGGTGATTATTAATCAAGTTTTCATTTGATTAATAAAAACAAGCATTTGATTAATATACAGACATACAACCTTGCTATTATCATTGGAATGTTAACTTTATGACAGGTTTATTCCCTGTGTTGCTAGGTAAAACTTTCACCAGAGAGTCCAGGCATTCAGTGATATGATTTTTACAACTATTGCCTCCCTTGCATTTGCAGTACTTATAACAACGGATACCAGCTACTCGACAGGGACACCCATTCTTGTGTGCACACTTGTTTTGAGATTATAATCTCAGGGACTAATAAACTGCCCTTTCTTACAAAACCATAAGCATATGCAATTAAGATCGAGGTGGTGTCAGTAAATGGTGCTTGGACCCAAAGCTGCTGTTGATAATAGGCTCTTTGTATATGTTTTCTTGCATTAGTTTAGGTGTAAACGGTCCTCTCAAAGTCCATCTTAAAGGCATTACTATCGAACGCAGCAATGCACAGGTCGTCAAATGTCTCCATGTCCGTTGATGGTTTGAGATATTTGACCAAGAATGTTTCTGCCATTTGTATTGGACTCTCTGTTAGACAGAGACAAAAGTTGCAAACAAAAGTTGCCTTAAGGATGGCATGTCACTTTTCTATTTTTTAACCCCCATAATCTACAGAAAAATTTAAATTATTTAATTAAATCTTATCTCACCATGTTTCCCGCTGTAGCCCAGTCCAATGAAGTATTATCTACAGTGGGGAGAACAAGTATTTGATACACTGCCGATTTTGCAGGTTTTCCTACTTACAAAGCATGTAGAGGTCTGTCATTTTTATCATAGGTACACTTCAATTGTGAGAGACGGAATCTAAAACAAAAATCCAGAAAATAGCATTGTATGATTTTTAAATAAATAATTTGCATTTTATTGCATGACATAAGTATTTGAAGAGTTCAGATGCAAAAGCCTCTAAGTGCCATCTGAAATCTTCTTCTAGAATGACCATTTTTATAAAGCTTGTATATTTAAGTTCAATAATTTCACTTAAATGGCAATGCAAATTACCTATTAATTGTCATTTAAGTGAAATTACTTAACTTAAATATACAAGCTTTATAAAAATGGTCATTCTAGAAGAAAATTTCAGATGGCACTTAGAGGCTTTTGCATCTGAACTCTTCATTTGATCACCTACCAACCAGTAAGAATTCTGGTTCTCACAGACCAGTTAATTTTTCTTTAAGAAGCCCTCCTGTTCTCCACTCATTGCTTGTATTAACTGCACATGTTTGAACTCGTTACTGTATAAAAGACACCTGTCCACACACTCAATCAAACAGTCTCCAACCTCTCCACAATGGCCAAGACCAGAGAGCTGTGTAAGGACATCAGGGATAAAATTGTAGACCTGCACAAGGCTGGGATGGGCTACAGGACAATAGGCAAGCAGCTTGGTGAGAATCTTCAATCAATTATTAGAAAATGGAAGAAGTTCAAGATGATGGTCAATCTCCTTCGGTCTGGGGCACCATGCAAGATCTGAACTCGTGGGGCATCAATGATCATGAGGAAGGTGAGGGATCAGCCCAGAACTACACGGCAGGACCTGGTCAATGACCTGAGGAGAGCTGGGACCACAGTCTCAAAGAAAACCATTAGTAACACACTACGCCGTCATGGATTTAAATCCTACAGCGCACGCAAGGTCCCCCTGCTCAAGCCAGCACAAGTCCAGGCCCGTCTGAAGTTTGCCAATGACCATCTGGATGATCCAGAGGAGGAATGGGAGAAGGTCATCTAGTCTGATGAGACAGAAATAGAGCTTTTTGGTCTAAACTCCACTCGCGTGTTTGGAGGAAGAAGGAGGAGTAGTACAACCCCAAGAACACCATCCCAACCGTGAAGCATGGAGGTGGAAACATCATTCTTTGGGGATGCTTTTCTGCAAAGGGGACAGAACAACTGCACCGTATTGAGGGGAGGATGGATGGGGCCATGTCTCATTGAAGATGGGTAGTGGCTGGGTCTTCCAGCATGACAACGTCCTGAAACACAGAGCCAGGGCAACTAAGGAGTGGCTCCGTAAGAAGCATCTCAAGGTCCTGGAGTGGCCTAGTAGACAGACTTTTACATGCTTTTAAGTGGGAAAACCTGCAAAAACAGCAGTGTATCAAATACTTGTTCTCCCCACTGTATGTGACACTGGATGGATAAGTTGTTCTCTCACTCTCTCCAGATCTTTTGGAATTTTGTAAAATAAGGTTTTAAATATGAGTAATTGGTATGTACCAACTTATCTGTTCTTTGTGAGGAATAACTTCATGACATGAAGACACTGTAACTTCATCAACTATGTGAGCACAAGTTGTGATGTACTGGTGATGGCATTTTCCCCATTTTGCAAAAATAACAACAAAAACAAACACCTGTGACAAAACAAAAGTGACCTCAGGTCACTATGGCTGCCAAGTAAACTTTTGTTGAAAAAAAAAAGTTGGAGGTGATGACGTGATGACAGCAATATTTAGAACAGGTAGGGAATGTAAGCTTTTAAAGTTTAGGTTAATACATAACTGGCAATTCCTGTATGTTGCTAGTTGTTTGTAATAGGTTAACAGTTTTTTAGCCATTTGCTTTATATCAAACCAGAATGCTTACACTCTTCTATGACCTTATAATTATGGTCATTGTGATCACCTCAGAAAATCTGTAGCTTCAAAAGTTTATATGTAACGTTACGCATATTTAATGAGATATTGCCTAATTTGCATAGTTTATTTTATTTTTAAGACAAAGTGTAATACAAAAATTATTTATCTTAATATGAAGATTAAACTGGTAGAAATGTATGAGGATATCTATTAAGGAAAAAAAAAGTCCCATTCACCTGTAGTGTGATAATATACACTATTTAGTGTCACTGGTTGTGGTCATTTTCAGGACTTTCGTCCCGGGTAGAGATTTTGGCACACATCCCACGTTGTTCTATGGGGTCATATTAGTCTATAACAGTTGAGATATTCTCCGCTAAATTAAGTGCATACAAATCTTACCCAGGACCTCGACTATAAGTGTTTCATCAGGTGTGGTCCGCCGAATTAGCGTTTGATTGACACGGTCGGGAACAGACCACACAATCGCACATCTGTATAATAGTGAAATCAACGCATATTGACCTCGTGGGTTTTTGTGAGAGGAGTTTGATTTTGAGATAGCGGATTTTTGATGATATAGTGATATGCGATTTGATTAGTTATAGGCTATTTAGGCTTACATTTAAATTTACACAACACATTGACTGATAGGCTAGAGACAGACAGAGTATACATAGTGATACATAGATAGATACATAGGCTATATATAGACAGCTAGATACATAGATAGATACATATAGACAGCTAGATTAATAGATAGATACATATAGATAGATTATACATATATAAATACATAGATTATAGATAGATACATATATAGATACATAGATAGATTATATCTAGATACATATCTAGGTACATATCTAGATACATAGATTATAGATACATATCTAGATACATGGATAGATTCATATAGATAGAAACATAGATAGATAGATTTGGATAGATAGATAAAATGGAGGCTCCCCAGAAGATATGCCGTACATCTGTGGTGTGGGAGCATTTCCGTTTAGAAACCCCAAATAAAGTGAGATGTGTGTATTGTGATCGGCAGCTAGCCTACTGCAACAATACATCATCCATGATGTGCCATTTGAGGAGCACTCATCCTGCCATTTTGCAGGGTGCAGAGTATGGCATTCCCCCTGCTACTGACACTGCTGGGCCATCTAAGCAAGGTTTGAAATATAATTATAATTGAAATATAATTACAAACTTTTGGGACACTGTTTAGAAAGTCCATAGCCCTATTGTCCCAATCACAACTGCCAATCATGTTCAAAATAGCTTCAATGTGAATATAATATAATATAATATTGTGTGAATATACATTTTATAGGTCTACATATGAGACACACAATGCTACAGCTGATGCCACAGTGGAAGTGAAAAAATACATCAACGATGCGTATTTGCCCAGAACTCATGATCCACTAACTTACTGGAAAGAGAGAGCAGTAATCTTTCCTCATTTGTATGTCCTAGCTAAAAAATATCTTTGCATGCCAGCAACAAGTGTCCCTTGTGAGAGGATTTTTTCAAAGGCTGGAGAAATTATCTGTAAAAAAAGAAGTAGGCTAAGTCCTTCCACAGCAGAGAAATTAATATTTTTGAATAAAAATCTTTAAAAAAAGTGAGACATTGTGGCTTGATTTCTTTTATTAATATTCATTTTGCAGGACCAAAATAACATTATGCACAGCGAGGAGCCTATAGGTTACAAGCTTCACATATTAGAAAAATACAATAATAAAAAAAAAAAAAAAAAAAAAAAAATTTAATGGCTTGTCAAGGTTGTTTCAGATCAACACCTGCAAGTGACCACTAAGTGTCACCGTTGAGACGGGTGTCGGATTGATTCGAAGCCTCGAAACAATATGGCCCATTTGGTTCAACTGTTTCATTAGGCTTGTTTGAGATGCGCCTTGCTTCGCCTGAAATGTATGCGAGAGTAGGCGGCTGCAGTGAGAGGAGGAGTGAAAAAAGCGCAGGTAAGACGGACAGATCTCTCTTCTCGCAGTGGATCAGACACCTGCGAGATCAAAGATGGATATCGCGGGATTCACGCTCGTGCACAGCAGGGGCGTAGCCAGAATTTTATTTTTGGGGGGGCCCATCTTAAAATGAGGGGGCAACTAATATATATATATATATATATATATATATATATTAGGGCTGTCAAAAGATTAATCGCGATTAATCGCATCCAAAATAAAAGTTTGTGTTTAAATAATATATGTGTGTGTACTGTGTATAATTAAATTTGTATATATAAATACACACACATGCTTGTATATATTTAAGAAAAATGTGTAATTTATATATAAAAAATAATATTTATATATAATATAAATTATATATAAATATATACAGTATATGTATGCAAATATTTCATAAATATATACATGCATGTGTGTGTATTTACATATACAAAATAATTATACAGAGTACACACACATATATTATGTAAACACAAACTTTTATTTTGGATGCGATTAATCGCGATTAATCTTTTGACAGCCCTAATATATATATATATATATATATATATATATATATACACGACACACGACAGCATCAAACTTCTGTCACGCTGACACTTTGACCCCAGGGGATCTTTTGAAAAACTTTCAATTGTTTTACTCAAAGTCAACGAAAACCGAGCAGGACCAAGCCATTTTACAGCTGATCGCCGTCAAAAAAGTTCAGGAGGTATTTCTTAGCGATGGTGATTTAATGTCGGCTATTTTTAGTCCAGTGCCTAAGTTATATAAGATTTTCTATTGGCCATGTTTATCAATCATTTTTTCTTTAATACAGACGCTATGTGTTTTTATTTTTTTATGAAAATTAAATTGCATAACCCAAAGAGTAACTGTCAGATAGTTTGGGAATATTCACACATAACATATACACATAAAACATGATATCAGAGTTTTAAAATCAAACATTTTAAAAGAGAACAATACATCACAGTTGTTTAAACCAATGAGCATTAAGCTGTGTCGTATGGAAGCTTGTTTCCGCCATAAAATAAAACATTTTCAAAGATAATTGACCGTTCGCAAAACCCCGCCCTCGAACAGTCCTCGTCCAATCCTAGCTCAGCAACTGTAACTAAGGAGAAGGACCTCCGTCAAACATTGCGATTTCAGCAAGAAGGTGAAACGATGCGCCTATGGCACCTGCAAGTCTGACTCCAGGTACCCCAAAAGTCTAGAGGGAGGGGTCATTTTTTTTTGCCTTTCCAAAGCCCAAGACCCAAGCGGAAAGATGCCGACAATGGATTAAGCAGTGTGGGAGACCTCACTCACAGCTAAATGCCTCGAAGATTAATAAGCATACATGTCTGCTCTAAGGGAAGTAAAGCTAGCGAGCTAACTTAGCATATCAATTATCAATAAGTAGTTTAAGTACTCTTACAACACTTTGCAGTTTTAATGATGTCCTGTATGAATAAATGACGGAGTATTTATTTTTATGTTTACACTGTTCGATCGCGCCCGTGCCTCTCTCTCTCTCTCTCTGACACACACACACATTCCAGCATTGCAATCTTGACATCGGAGCCTGTTCATTATGCTGCGTTCACACCAAACGCGAATAGAGTGTCAAATTTGCGTGTATCGCGTCTAGTTCCACGCTTTAACATTTTTAATCCATTCGCGCGTCCAAAGCGAATAGGACGCGAGCGAGCGAGCGAGTGCAGTATGAAATGTTTAAAGAAACATAGAACATATGCGATGATGAAAGGTTAAACTTGAGAGGTGGGGAAACTGTAGGCTAACGTTACTTGTTTAGGCTGGTCATCATCCTTAGCTTAGCTAGCATAGCTAACCTGTCATACCTCTGATAGAACAGGTAGAAACTGAATCTTTGTAACCTAAACTAGATTGCAGCCCTTTCTGTCGTGCCCTGGAGGATATGTCTTCTGCATTACTCCAAAACCAATCACTTATACCAATAGGTATGGAGCTCAACCCAGCCGTGGCTATGTGTCTGGTTCTCAATTGTTTGACAGGCGTAGTAACAATAACTAGGGGGCGTGGCTTTTGCGAACGGTCAATTGCGACTTTTTATCTCACAATTGCGAGTTTACATTTCGCAATTCTGACTTTATTTCAGAATTGCGAGATATAAAGTCAGAATTGCATGAAATAAAGTCACAATTGCGTGTTATAAAGTCAGAATTGTGAGATATAAAGTCAGAATTGCGTGTTATAAAGTCAGAATTCTGACTTTTTTTCTCGCAATTACGACTATATCTCACAATTTTGACTTTATAACACGCAATTGCAACTTTATATCATGCAATTCTGACTTTATTTCTCAGATTTGCGACTTTATTTCTCACAATTCTGACTTCATATCTTGCAATTCTGAGAAAAAAAGACACAATTCTGACTTGATATATCGCAATTGTGAGATAAAAAGTCGTAATTAGTATTATTTATTTATTATTCAGTGGCGGAAACAAGCTTCCATAATTATTGTTTAATTCGTGTGCACTTTAATCTTTAATCAAAAACATAAATTTAGCATCAATTCTCCCTCATTTTTAGTTAAAGAAGCAAAGGTTAAATTTGTACATACATTTTTTAAGACATAAATAAAATAAAAAAAAAATAAAAAAAGTGTTTACAAATAGGGGAGAGCGGGGCACAACTTTACGCTTTTAGACTTTCTCAGTTTGTGTAAATCTACTTAAAGGTATAGCGGAGGATCTTTCCAAATTTTAGATAAGACCCGCCCTCTCCGCTTTTTGAAAACGTTTGATTGATTCACCGGAATGATTGACAATTAGGAGGACCAATAGTTTAGGTTACCCACCAGGAAGTAAAACATCCTCCGCTATACCTTTAAGGTTCAGAGTATTTATTTTTCCCTTAATTTCTAGTACAATTATGTGGTTTTGTTTCATTAATACAGCGTATACTTTTCTCTTGATTTACCCTGAATGAATGGAAGTGAAATGAGACAACATGCCCCATAGGTGGAGTACATTATCACATGATCATATAACAGATTAAAATGTTATCTGATCTAATCAAATAATATATAAAAAAGACAAAATAAAATATTTTGTCAATAAAATACAATTATTACAATTATATCGCTGCTCGCAGCTATATTTATATATATGTATATATATATATATATATATATATATATATATATATATATATGTATATATATATAAAATAAAAGAAAGAAAATATTAGTTGTCTTACCTTATTCTGATTTTATGATACACTCAAAATATTCCACAACATTGATTAACGTTGATTAACCCGTTGATTAACCGCTGGTAAAATATTCTCACCGTCACATACCTAGTATATTTTTATATAGATACAATAGGCCTACCTGATTTTGAACACAAGAGGGCAGTATAGCACTATGAATGACATGATTTATTCATTTTTTGGACTAAAAAAAACATTCTGGCTGTTTTTAAACTTAAACAATTATTAAATTGAAAAAAAAAGAATAAAATGAGTTTAGTTCTGATATTTGTATCATTTTATATAGAAATAAATGGTGCATAATTAAATTTTTTGAAGATATGAGGCTTTTTGTGTTTTCATTTTTGACATTCCTTTAATCCCTCACCATAGCAAAACCGTTTGAGATATGTATTATCTGTTCATAATTTAGCATTTTAATGTATTTTCATCATGTTGAAAAAGTTAAGAGGAGTGGGTAAAAATTCAGAGGCTGATTTTGCAAAGAAATCCACATTCAAACCAAAATATCTGACTTGTCGGAGTTAATGACTGTAAATTAGAAAGTTGTCCGGCTCGATGAGACCAATATACGTACTGATTTTTGTAACTGTTGGTAAAACTAAAACCCCCACTTTTGTCAAAAGCATTTTGAAAGTGACACACTTCCTGCTGCCAGTTGGTGGCGCTATAACTTTGACTCACAGTAGTTACATCCATCTGATCGGCTTCTTACCACAAACACACTGCTGAAGTTTCATCAAGATCAGTTAATGTGTGCAGAAGTTATAACACTTCGTGTTTCTCTTTTCTCGCCATAAATTCGTGTCCTCGCCACGGCCAATGTCTTGACTTCATGCACACAGAGTTTGGTGGCGATTGGATGAATTCTCTAGGAGGAGTACATCAAATTCAATAGCATGCGTTCTCCAAACAACCCATAATAGGCGACTTCCTGTTGGGCTGGCGTAAAACTTAAGCCCGATGAGATTTATATGTGTACCGAGTTTCATATTAATTCATGCAAGCTAGTTTGATCTATGGACCAAGTTTTCGGACCCCATTCAAGGGGGCGCTGTTGAGCCCCCCTGCCACGCCCGGGTACCAGCTTCAGTCCGGCCCTGCTGGCCGAAGGTTCTGACCTGTGTGTAAAGTTTCAAGAGTTTTCGAGCACGTTAAGGGCCTCAAAAGCCCCTGAAACCTTGAAAAACAAATATAGCTGCGAGCAGCGATTGCGGGCCCAAGCCGGTGGCACCGCCACCCTGGTGCCTTTAGTTACACTGGTTACACCGGCTGGGGCCCTCCATCACTGCTCACAGCTATATATATATATATATATATATATATATATATATATATATATATATATATTATTGGTGGGCTGTTATCGGCGTTAACGCGCTGCGTTAACGCGAGACTCTTATCGCGCGATAAAAAAAATATCGCCGTTAATCTATTCCGCAAGTTGGGTTGGGAGATGGCTCTACTACACAAGCTATGATGACGCAATCTACCCGCGGCCGCGAGGTAAACCCGGCTGCAACGCATATTCGTCGTCATCTTAAGTAAACACGGCTGAAAGTGAAAGCTGCGACATCCATTATTTGGACTTGGTTCGGATTTAAGCCGTCCGACAAACAGCAGCAAACTATCCGAGTGTGTGGGGTAACGGTTCGGTAAGTTAACACACGACTAATCCGTTCTACCACCTCAAATTCAAAACGAAACATGATATCACTGAATAGCCTACCAGCGCGCGCGTATTATTCTCATTCCAATATATCTTAGTGGTGTAACGTTAACACATAATCTCTGTCTACGCCCGATTTTAAGAATCGTTGTTGTGTTTCTTTTTAACTGAAAAGACATCAGTTAGACAATATTATAACTTTAAATTTGGGGTTTCATAAGCTCAAAACTATAATAAACATTAGACCTACTTAAGATCTCTGCAGCTAGTGTACTTAAATTTTATTTATCTGCAAAATTATGTTGTATACTTACAGTTTTGCACAATATATGTTCTCAAAACTACATATACCCTTTAAAAAAAAAAAATTTGCAGTTGTTTAGCAGGGTCTGTGTAACCTGTTCTGAAATGGTTTTATATATAATAATATATAATAATATATATATATATATATATATATATATATATATATATATATATATATATATATATATATATATAATATAATAATATACTAATATATATTATAATATACTGTATATCGTTATCGCAAGAGGCTGCAATGTATATCACAATATAGATTTTAGGCCATATCGCCCATCCCTAATTGATAGCCTATAGTAGTTGATAATAACATAGGCCTATGTTGCCTACGGACGGTAACAGTACAGAAGTAACCTTTTACAGTCTATGAGTAGAACAGCTTTCTCAAGCAGTTTGTGATGCATTTTGGAAACAGGAGATGAGCCCCTGGTCTAATGCGCCACCTGGCTTGAGAAACCCGTTCTCAAAGACTTAGCCGACTTTTATAGTCATTATTTGGGTAGCACACATATTCTGAATGCCTTCGGCAGAATTCAAATGAGCCATTTTAATCTAGATTAATCTAGATTAATTTCAAAATTAATCTAGATTAATCTAGATTAAAAAAATTAATCTATGCCCACCTCTAATATATATATATATATATATATATATATACATATATATATCAGACAAGTAATATTCTCTTTCTTGTCACCTAAAAAAAAAAAAAAAAAAAAAAAAATATATATATATATATATATATATATATATTCTTTTTTTCCCCTATTTTTTATATATATATTTATAATTATACATATAAAAATAATATATATATATTACATTTTTTGGATGCTAAACTATTATTTATTATAGGCTTTGTACTTCACTCACGTTCCAATATTGAAGGGAAAAATTATCCTCTTCACATGCGCAAAAATGTGCTTGGAAACATCATAGTTGAGCGGTGATTACTGTGAATAGTATGAATTGTACTACTGACTATTTAAACAGAGCAGTGTAATTTTTTTACGTTAGGTTGACTATTTTATTATTATATTTTATTAAGGCTATAATGAACAGGCTGCGATGTCAAGATTGCAATGCTGGAATGCACAATATGTTGTTGTTGTTGTTGTTGTTGTTGTTGTTGTTGTTGTGTGTGTGTGTGTGTGTGTGTGTGTGTGTGTGTGTGTGGCTCAATCGAACAATTGAGACATAAAAACATACTCCGTCATTTTGTTCATACAGGATATCATTCAAACTGCAAAGTGTTTCCTTATATTTTTGTACACTAGGAATAAAACACAACATTGTGCTTTTGTCAAACTATAAACTCTTGTCAGACTGTAACCTACAACTGTCACCCAACCAAAATCTCACACACACACACACACACACACACACACACACACACACACACACACACACACACACACACACACACAGTTTAAAAGAAAAAAAAATATTTATCCAACCCCATTTAAAAACAGTCTGTCGGTTCCATCTTTTGGACATTCATCATATTGCATTGGTTTTCATTTCTTGTCCTCAAACCGAGCACTAATCTGTTCATTTTTAAGTCACATATTCTACATTGATTAAAAAAGACAATCAAATGTATTTTTTAATGGTAGTATTATTTTATACAGAAATAAATTATTTATAATTCAGATGAGAATAAAGTTAGTGTTAATTAAAATTGTAAGGAAAACAAATATATTGATCTGAAATCTACTATCATTTGCTGCAAACAGGTTGACTATTTTATTATTATATTTTATTACGGCTATAATGAACCGGCTGTGATGTCAAGATTGCAATGCTGGAATGCACAGTGTGTGTGTGTGTGTGTGTGTGTGTGTGTGTGTGTGTGTGTGTGTGTGTGTGTGTGTGTGTGTGTGTGTGTGTGTGTGTGTGTGTGTTTGTGTGTGTGTGTGAGGTGCGGGCATGATCGAAAAGTGGAAACATAAAAACATAGGCTACTCCGTCATTTTGTAATAGGCCAACCTGATTTTGAACACAAGAGGGCAGTATAGCCCTATGTATGACTTTTTTTTTTTACTAAATAGCGCATTCTGGCTGTTTTTTTTAAACTTATACATAATTCTTGAATTGAAAAAACTGAATAAACCCAAAACTGGGTTTAGTTCTGATATTTGTTTAATTTTATATAGAAATAAATGGTGTATAATTTCATTTTTAGAAGATATGAGGCTTTTACTGTTTCTTTTTTTGACATTAATTTAGTAATTAAGTAGATATTTAGTATCCGTTCACAATTTAGCATCTTTAATGTATTTTCATCATGTTGAAAAAGTTTGGTGGGAATAAAATAAACCACTTAAGAGGAGTGGGTAAAAATGCAGAGGCTGATTTTGCAAATAAATCCACATTCAAACCAAAATATCTGACTTCCTGTTGCTTGGAGCTAATGACTGTAAATTAGAAAGTTGTCCGGCTCGATGAGACCAATATACGTACTGATTTTTGTAACTGTACATAAAACTAACCCCCCCACTTTTGACAAAAGCATTTTGAAAGTGACACACTTCCTGCTGCCAGTTGGTGGCGCTATAACTTTGACTCACAATAGTTACATCCATCTGATCGGCCTCTTACCACGAACACACTGCTGAAGTTTTATCAAGATCAGTTAACGTATGCAGAGGTTATATCACTTCGTGTTTCTCTTTTCTCACCATAAATTCGTTTCCTCGCCACGGCCAAACCGTCCGAGACATCAAAAATCCGTCCGCAATTTAGCATCCTCAATGTCTTGACTTCATGCACACCGAGATTGGTTGGGATCGGATGAATTTTCTAGGAGGAGTATTTCACATTCCACAGCAAGCGTTTTCCAAACAACCCATAATAGCCGACTTCCTGTTGGGCTGGCGTAAAACTTGACCGGTGGAAAGTTGTTCGGCCCGATGAGATCTATATGTGTACTGAGTTTCATATTAATTCATGCAAGCGTGTTTGATCTATGGACCAAGTTTTCAGACACCGTTCAAGGGGGCGCTGTTGAGCCCCCCTGCCACGCCCGGATACCAGCTTCAGCCCGGCCCTCATGGCCGTGGGTTCTGACCTGTGTGAAAAGTTTCAAGAGTTTTCTAGCACGTTAAGAGCCCCAAAAGCCCCTGAAACCTTGAAAAACAAGAATTAAACTCAAAAGACAACCCCCTCCCTCCCCCCCCACACACAGAGACGCAGAGGCAGAGAGAGAGAGAGGGAGAAAATCCACATTCAAACCAAAATATCTGACTTCCTGTTGGTCGGAGCTAATGACTGTAAATTAGAAAGTTGTCCGGCTCGATGAGACCAATATACGTACCAAGTTTTAAGACTCTATGTAAAATTAAAGTCAGTTACAAAATGTTTTGTGTAATGGTGATAATAGCATGCTTCATGACTCAGCTAAGTGTTGCTAGCATGTTTAGTCTGTTTCTAGCATGCTTAGTACACAATAATTATGTGGTTAGTATTGCATTACTGTGTTAACCATGTCAGTTTCTGTTGCCAGTAGTGTTGTCACGATACTAGAATTTCTAACTTCAATACGATACCTTAAAAAATATCGATATTCGATACCATTTTCGATACCACGGAGAAAAAAACTGCCACAAAATTAAGGGGGTATTATTATTTATTTAAAGCTGAATATAACAAGTCTAGAACATGACAATGAGGTATATTTTACAAAAATGTCCTGAGTTCTATATGTTAATATTTTTCATTGGACCAGAGCTATGAGCTGTCGTATTTTTATTACCTACTGTTATCAAAGATTAAAATATACTGTAACAAATGCATTGTTTATCGGTCATAAATGCTGGTTAATACATTAACGTTATTTGATGAACAGATTTAAACACAAACGTGCGTGCATCACACGCAAAAACAATGCTCACTGGATAGACATGAAGTCGTCACCTTTATTTATATAGTGCTTTTAACAATAAAGATTGTGTCAAAGCACTTAACACTATCAAATTGGAGGATAGAGTGTCAGTAATGTATAATAATAAGATTAAACATAAAATTTTCAGTTAAAGGCATTTCATTATTGAATTTAGAGATGTCATTGTCTAGCTCAGTTTAGTTTAATTATATCTGTGTAATCAAATTGATGATAATCGCTAATCAAGGCAAATTGCAGAATTAAATAATATTTTTTTGAATAAAGTTAAATAGGCACAAGTTAATTTACATTTGACCACAGTTAAAATATTTACTTCTAAGATTCCTCAGTCAGATTATATTAACTTTAAGAATTACATTGAAAAAACGAGACAACACACTCATAACAACAATACTTGTCAATCTTGGTTAATGTTTCAGAAAAGTTAAAATGAGAAGTTACAGGGGAGTTACAGTTAGTTATAGGGGAATTCAGAAAGAGGTGACCCATTGATGCTGAGTAGCATACAGGTACATGTTGCTAAATGTACATGTCCTCCTGGAGCTTGTTCGTTAAGTCTGTTTTCAGAATTTTAAAAAATGAGTGACGTGAGGGATATTGATAGCCAAACAATCTTTTGGGTGCCCGTGTTGTACCGAAATCCGACTCCCCGGACAAATCGCACTCCCCTTCGCGTGCACGCGCAAGCGAGTTTAAATGCACTTCCTTGCCATATATCCGTTTATCGATCGATTTTTCACACAACAAGCACCCAGATCCTGCATGGAAGCTTTGTCTACACTTAAATAAATTAACAGAAAGTGAAAGATGCAAAAAAACAAACACACAAAAAAAAAAAAAAAAAAAAAAAAAAAAAACATGGCAGATCGATTCAAACTATAAACTTCGACGGGTAAGGAATAAAGCTCCAGCTATCAAAACAAAACTGTTAATTTCACTTAATTTAACTGAACTTATCGTTTGTGTGTTAAACATGCTGTGGTTCATAGTAAAATATTGTATTACTCTCCCCATTGCACATGAATGTCATTAAAAATAATAATATTTAACCTTTTTTTCACAAAGATAGGCTTTAAGAGTGCATCAAATACATATTGTAGATATATGAGGCAAATACCTCTCTTTTTGTTTGTTTGTTTTTTGCTTAATAGCGTCTTAAAATAGAAATAAAACAAATTATTAGTGATAATTGACACTTAAAGCTAAGAATGTAAAGAAACCTTAAAGATTTTTTAATAGTTATTTTCCAGCACATTAGGGCCCCAAAAAGCATTATTTATTTTATTCATTCTTTCAATTTTACATCTTACATATAGCTTATGGATATACAATTAAAATAGCTGGAGCAATTGCTTTGCGGTCAGGTGCCCTTTTTTAAAATAAAAAAAAACTGCTAAAAAACAAGATGGGTTTAGCAGGGGGAGTCGGATTTTTACAGCATTAAAATACGGACTGGTGAAATCACACTCCCCTCTCCAGCACAGGTGTATAAGGTCATAGGGCCCTATTTTAACGATCTGAAACGCAAGTGTAAAAGCGCAAGTAACTTTGTGGGCGGGTCTTGGCGCTGTTGCTATTTTCCCGGCGGGATAAATGACTCTTGCGCCAGGCGCAAATCTAAAATGGGTTGGTCTGAAGTAGCTTCATTATTCATAGGTGTGGTTTGGGCGTAACGTGAAATAAACCAATCAGAGCGTCATCTCACATTCCCTTTAAGAGCAGGCGCACTTGTTCTAAAGCGGATTCCTATTATAACGGCGGATTTGCCAGGCGCGCGCGAGTAGCGGTTCACAGCCAAGGAGAGCAACACTCTCGTCAGGGACGTTGGGGATGGAGAAACCCACCCAAATTAACTTCGGTTAAAAAGGCGTATGATAATTTGGCTAAATGTGTAAGCTAGATGGATGCTTTTATAATAAATTGTCTATCTATCTATCTATCTATCTATCTATCTATCTATCTATCTATCGTAATAATGTATTTTAATGTATGATTTGCAAAAATGAAAACTCCTGCTTCTGTGTAGATGAGAGAATCAAAGTGCATTCGCGTTGTGCACACGCTACATTGATTATGGCCAAGCATGCGCCTTTAAAATAGCTTATGAATAACATGCGCAACGCGCCACTGACTTTAAACTATTTTTTCCTGGTTAGTGGCGCAATTGTTTTCTAAACCTGCAAAATAGCATGAAGGAACGTTTGCGCCAGAACACGCCTCCTTTTTTGCGCTGAACCGCCCAGGGAGCGCAAGTTCATTCCCCAGTTTAGCGACGTGCTTCTGTGGAGGGAAAAGCGCGCTTTGCGCGGGTGCAAAATAGGAATGATACATGCGTCGGTGTACAAAGTCAATTGCGCTGGGTGCAAGATAGGGCCCATAGACTCACCACACTACTGCCCCTGTCCAGAGTCGGCGCCAGGGCTGATCTACTGGAGGGGCATTGGGTCATCGGCGGGGGGGCACTGACGTTTGACAAATATTTTGACGCAGTGGCGACATCATAGTCCAACACAGCACAAATGCTATATAAAACTAAACACGTTTATTATAATTATTATTATTATTATTACAATTACATGGCTTGGTTGAATTCTAATATATAACGCGGTCTGTTATTTCTTGATAACAGCCGCTGCTAAGTATAACGTTAACACACCATTGCCATGAAAAACAGAGCGTTGCTATGGACGCAGGACTTAACCGTAGAGACGGAACGGATTATTTTCTTTAGCGGAAGCAATACAATAGTTTTTAAATAAATAAACTCCTTTTTAAATCAATATTTTGTGTCAAATTATTGATTTATTTTGTTGGTAGCCATGTAATACAACCGCCTCGCTCTACATGATCCCTTACATATCTTCTTACAGGCAGCCAAGTATACACAAATGCAGATATTACTACACATTAATTGCGCAGATATTAACATAAATAAATACATAATCTCTGTATTACATACATACTACATTACATACATAGTCTCCAATACCATCTCTGCTGTTCTTCTTCGTGCAAATTTTTTTATTCCCCAAACTACTTCAGAGGACACTAACGTTAACAACTCGCTGGCAGACAAGACAGACCAGCTTTTGATATGAAACAAAGTCTCATTTGGTAATTTCAAACACTTCAACTTTCAAATTTGGTAATTTTTTAAAGAAAAGTAAACAATACCGTTTTGTGGCTCTTGAATGTGTCGGACAGATCGCTGTAGAGCCTCAGTTAAAGCTGCTCGTGAATCAACCATCTCTACCTTATAGTTAATTTATATTTATAGCATCAAATAAACATGAATGAATATAAAAAGGAATGTTGTTTTGACCATGGAAAGACGTTTGTTGCCTAGTGCCTACCCTCCGTTTTTCAAGTTCAAATCCTCATGTTAATCTACTATGATTGGTCAGATCGCCTGTCAAACAAACTGCTGTTTGAATACACCAAACACTGATCCCTAAAACTACCCGTCATTGTAACCTTAACCAATGAAATAAGCTGCAGGGCGGGATTTCTGCTTAACTGGTTTGCGCCCAGTGGGATTTTTTAAAAATATTTTTATAGAAAGATTAAAAATACGGGAGAAATTCGGGGAAATATTTAAACGGGATGATAGCGGGATAGTAAGGTAAAATACGGGAGAATCCCGGGAAAAACGGGAGGGTTGACAGGTATGGGTAGGAGGGGCATCAATAACCGCTAGGGGGGGCACGGCCCTCGAATGCCCCACCACAGCGCCGACGCTGCCCCTGTCACATCTTGGTTTAGTGATTGTGTGGTGACAAAAGCATTTGATTGTAACTGCTTTTTTGCGCAGTGTGTTTTTTCCCGTCTTGCTCAACCCAAAAAATATCTATCATAATACTAATATAATAAATATAATATTTATCATAAAACCAATTTCCAAGTAAAACCGTATTTTTTAATTATTATTAAGTTATGTTTATTATATTAATATATTAATATAATAGATCATAAAACTAATTTCTAAGTAAAACTATATACATATATTGTAATTTTTATTAAATTATTATATTATATGAATTATTAAAATATTTTAAAATAAAAAATACATTGGATATTAAAAAATATAATCATAAAATTATTAAATACATTTTATTTGGATGTAGTAACATGTACAGTATACACTCACACAAAATGAGTTACAATCAACTGATTTCACCAGTCTGTATTTTAATGCTGAGAAAATCCGACTCCCCCTGGAAAACCTATCTTAATGCATCCATCCATCCATCCATCCATCCATCCATCTTCTTTCGCTTATCTGGGGCTGGGTCGCGGAGGCAGCAGTCTAAGCAGAGATGCCCAGACTTCCCTCTCCCTAGACACTTCCTCCAGCTCTTCCGGGGGGACACCGAGGCGTTCCCAGGCTAGCCGGGAGACATCTCCAGTGTGTCCTAGGTCTTCCCCGGGGTCTCCTCCCAGTGGGACGCGCCCGGAACACCTTCCCGGGAAGGCGTCCAGGAGGCA
The DNA here is from genome assembly GCF_964197995.2 of Scardinius erythrophthalmus. Taxonomy (NCBI): domain Eukaryota; kingdom Metazoa; phylum Chordata; class Actinopteri; order Cypriniformes; family Leuciscidae; genus Scardinius; species Scardinius erythrophthalmus. The sequence goes on along the minus strand of NW_028296513.1, from coordinate 6,108 downwards.
TCCGGAACAGATGCCCGAGCCACCTCAACTGACCCCTCTCGATGTGGAGGAGCAGCGGCTCTACTCTGAGCTCCTCCCGAGTGACCGAGATTCTCACCCTATCTCTAAGGGATCGCCCAGCCACCCTGCGGAGAAAGCTCACTTCGGCCGCCTGTATCCGGGATCTTGTCCTTTCGGTCATGACCCACAGCTCATGACCATAGGTGAGAGTAGGAACGTAGATTGACCGGTAAATCGAGAGCTTCGCCTTGTGGCTCAGCTCTTCACCAAGACAGACCGGTACAGCGACCGCATTACTGCAGAAGCTGCACCGATCCGTCTGTCAATCTCCCGTTCCATCCTTCCCTCACTCGTGAACAAAACCCCAAGATACTTAAACTCCTCCACTTGAGGCAGGAACTCTCCACCAACCTGAAGTGGGAAAGCCACCCTTTTCCGACTGAGGACCATGGCCTCGGATTTGGAGGTGCTGATTCTCATCCCAGCCGCTTCACACTCAGCTGCAAACCATCCCAGTGCATGCTGAAGGTCCTGGATTGATGAGGCCAACACAACAACATCATCCGCAAAGATCAGAGACGAAATCGTGTTGGCACCAAACCTGACACCCTCTGGCCCCTGGCTGTGCCTAGAAATTCTGTCCATAAAAATTATGAACAGAACCGGCGACAAAGGGCAGCCCTGCGGGAGTCCAACATGGACTGGGAACAAGTCTGACTTACTGCCGGCAATGCGAACCAAGCTCTTGCTTCGGTCGTACAGGGACCAGACAGCCCTTAGCAAAGGACCCCGGACCCCATACTCCCGGAGCACCCTCCACAGGCCGCCGCAAGGGACACAGTCGAATGCCTTCTCCAAATCCACAAAGCACATGTGGACTGGTTGGGCAAACTCCCATGAACCCTCCAGCACCCTGGAGAGGGTATAGAGCTGGTCCAGTGTTCCATGGCCTGGACGAAAACCACACTGTTCCTCCTGGATCTGAGGTTCTACTATCGGCCGTATTCTCCTCTCCAGTACCCTGGCATAGACTTTCTCATGGAGGCTGAGAAGTGTGATCCCCCTGTAGTTGGAACACACCCTCCGGTCCCCCTTCTTAAAAAGAGGGACCACCACCCCGATCTGCCATCCCAGAGGCACTGTCCCCGACCGCCATGCGATGCTGCAGAGGCGTGTCAGCCAAGACAGTCCCACAACATCCAGAGACTTGAGGTACTCAGGGACGGATCTCATCCACCCCCGGTGCCTTGCCACTGAGGAGTTTCTTGACTACCTCGGTGACTTCAGCTTGGGTGATGGACGAGTCCACCTCTGAACAAACTGTAACTAGCACAGAAGTCCAATAACTGAACACCGCTCGGGTTCAGATCAGGGGGGCCGTTCCTCCCAATCACGCCCCTTCAGGTGTCACTGTCCCTGCCCACGTGTGCATTGAAGTCCCCCAGTAGAACGATGGAGTCCCCAGTTAGAGCACTTTCCAGCACCCCTCCCAGAGACCCCAAGAAGGCTGGGTACTCTGCACTGCCGTTTGGCCCGTAGGCACACACGACAGTGAGAGACCTATCCCCGACCTGAAGGCGCAGGGAAACGACCCTCTCACGAAATCGTGTTGGCACCAAACCACCAAATTTCATGGTGATATCTATTATTTTAAAATTTTACCCTATTCACCTGTAGTGTCTCGCCTTAATGAAGTTACAATCAAATGCTTTTGTCACCACACAATCACTAAACCAAGATGTGACAGGGGCAGTAGTGTGGTGAGTCTATGACCTTATACACCTGTGCTGGAGAGGGGAGTGTGATTTCACCAGTCCATATTTTAATGCTGTGAAAATCCGACTCCCCCTGGAAAACCCATCTTAATGAAGTTACAATCAAATGCTTTTGTCACCACACAATCACTAAACCAAGATGTGACAGGGGCAGTAGTGTGGTGAGTCTATGACCTTATACACCTGTGCTGGAGAGGGGAGTGTGATTTCACCAGTCCATATTTTAATGCTGTGAAAATCCGACTCCCCCTGGAAAACCCATTTTAATGCAGTTACAATCAAATGCTTTTGTCACCACACAATCACTAAACCAAGATGTGACAGGGGCAGTAGTGTCGTGAGTCTATGACCTTATACACCTGTGCTGGAGAGGGAAGTGTGATTTCACCAGTCCATATTTTAATGCTGTGAAAATCCGACTCCCCCTGGAAAACCCATCTTAATGAAGTTACAATCAAATGCTTTTGTCACCACACAATCACTAAACCAAGATGTGACAGGGGCAGTAGTGTGGTGAGTCTATGACCTTATACACCTGTGCTGGAGAGGGGAGTGTGATTTCACCAGTCCGTATTTTAATGCTGTGAAAATCCGACTCCCCCTGGAAAACCCATTTTAATGCAGTTACAATCAAATGCTTTTGTCACCACACAATCACTAAACTAAGATGTGACAGGGGCAGTAGTGTGGTGAGTCTATGACCTTATACACCTGTGCTGGAGAGGGGAGTGTGATTTCACCAGTCCATATTTTAATGCTGTGAAAATCCGACTCCCCCTGGAAAACCCATCTTAATGCAGTTACAATCAAATGCTTTTGTCACCACACATTCACTAAACCAAGATGTGACAGGGGCAGTAGTGTGGTGAGTCTATGACCTTATACACCTGTGCTGGAGAGGGGAGTGTGATTTCACCAGTCTGTATTTTAATGCTGTGAAAATCCGACTCCCCCTGGAAAAACCCATCTTAATGAAGTTACAATCAAATGCTTTTGTCACCACACAATCACTAAACCAAGATGTGACAGGGGCAGTAGTGTGGTGAGTCTATGACCTTATACACCTGTGCTGGAGAGGGGAGTGTGATTTCACCAGTCCATATTTTAATGCTGTGAAAATCCGACTCCCCGTGGAAAACCCATCTTAATGAAGTTACAATCAAATGCTTTTGTCACCACACAATCACTAAACCAAGATGTGACAGGGGCAGTAGTGTGGTGAGTCTATGACCTTATACACCTGTGCTGGAGAGGGGAGTGTGATTTCACCAGTCCGTATTTTAATGCTGTGAAAATCCGACTCCCCCTGCTAAACCCATCTTGTTTTTTAGCAGTTTTTTTTTTTTTTTTTTTAAAGGGCACCTGACCGCAAAGCAATTGCTCCAGCTATTTTAATTGTATATCCATAAGCTATGTAAGATGTAAAATTGAAAGAATGAATACAATAAATAATGCTTTTTAGGGCCCTAATGTGCTGGAAAATAACTATTAAAAAAATGTCTAAGGTTTCTTTACATTCTTAGCTTTAACCCTTTCACGCATAGTGGTCACTACAGTGGACAGCTATTCAAAAAATAATTTTCTTGAATTTGCACGGGTTTTTATGGCAAAGTTGCACATCAGCCTCTTCATTGGACCCTGGTGCATCATCCTATACATTGCAATCAAGTGGCAAGCCGTTGTGTTTCGATTTTTTCCCCCTCCAAATCAAGATGGCCAAGGGTCAGTCAGACATGCCAAGTTGCTCCGGAATATCCACCCATTCCTACTATCCTAGGAGACTCTTGTAGGTAAAAAAAATATTGCAGCATCAAGCAATATCTAATGAGTCATATCACAGTAAAATTTTCCAGGTTTTGATTTTAGATTGAGAGAAAACTCTGCTTAATCACATGCCCACTGTAGTGGACGTCATGCATCAATTGCTATATTTCAGCTACAATTCACAATTATAATGTGAATATTGTTTTTGAAACTTAAAACTTAAAAAAATTAATCTGCAGTGACTTTTTTACTGTAAATAAATGTATTTGTATTATTAGAATGTAATTTGCATTGACATCGAAAAAAGTCATGTGATTACGTAATGTATGGCACTTGTAATGCATTACTTTACTTGTTAGATCAAAAAGTAATCTGATTTCGTGATGCACGTTATTGTAATGTTTTTTTTACTCATAACATCAAAAAGTAATCTGATTATGTAATGCATGTTACTTGTAATGCGTTTCCTTACTCATAACCTTACTTCCTTTTTCTATTATTATTATTCCTTACTTCGCCCCTTCAGGGCTTGGGCCCTAATAATAATCCTAACGAAAACAATAGGGCTCTGCGCCCTTTCAGGGCTTGGGCCCTAAATATAGCTGCGAGCAGCGATTACGGGCCCAAGCCGGTGGCACCGCAACCCCGGTGCCTTTAGTTACCTAAAGGCACCGGGGATGGCGTTGCCGCCGGCTTTGGCCCTTCATCGCTGCTCTCAGCTATATTTATATATATATATATGTATATATATATATATATATATATATATATATATATATATATATATATATATATATATATATATAATATATAAAAGACAGAAAATATTACCTGACTTACCTTATTCTGATTTTATGATACACTCAAAATATTCCACAACAAATCCTTTAAATTTAATGTAAAAATAAAAATGAAAGTAAGCAGTGTTGGGCTCACGTAACCCTCTCATTAGAATCAAAATGTTTCAAAATTTGCGATGTATTTAGATGCTAAACTATTCTTTATTATAGGCTTTGTTCTTCACTCGTGTTCCAATATCGGCGGAAAAAATCATCCTCTTCACACGCGCAAAAATGTGCTTGAAACATCACAGTGGAGCTCTGGTTTCTGTGAATGGTACAAATTGTACTACTGACTATTTAGAGCAGTGTAATTTTTATGTGTTAGGTTAACTATTTTATTATTATATTTTATTAAGGCTACAATGAACAGGCTGCGATGTCAAGATTGCAATGCTGGAATGTGTGTGTGTGTGTGTGTGTGTGTGTGTATGTGTGTTCATGCTTTTCTATCCCGGTGGGGACTTCAACCTGAATGCACACAGACTCATGGGGACTCGTGTCACAGTGGGGACCTAAATAGAGGTCCCCATGGGTAAACAAGCTTATAAATCATACAGAATGAGTTTTTTTGGAAATGTAAAAATGCAGAAAGTTTTCTGGGATAGGTAGGTTTAGGGGTAGGGTTAGTGTGAGGAGATAAAATATACAGTTTGTACAGTATAAAAACCATTAAGTCTATGGAGAGTCCCCACAAAGATAGTAAACCGTGTGTGTGTGTGTGTGTGTGGCGTGGGCGCGATTGAACAGTGGACACATAAAAACATACTCCGTCATTATACAGGACGACATTCAAACTGCAATGTGTTAACTTATATTTGTGTACAGTCGCAATAAAACACAACATTGTGCTTTTGTAAAATAATTTCAAGCAATCCACCCCCCGAAAGGCGCTAATTTTAAAATGAAACTAAAATGCTCATGGCTGCACGGGCATTCATAACGGTGCGCATCCACGGCGAGGAACGAGCAGAACAGAGTGAACGTTTTTCAGTTAATTCCTACTTCCATAGGAATTAATTTGAAACGCTCGTTCAACCACTATCAATGTCAGTGCGGACGAACATATTTTACTTTCGTTTTTAAGTTGGCAATTCAAAAGCCCCCAGCGGTGTCACACGTCGATTAACCGGTTGTAAAAATATTCTCACCGTCACAAACCTAGTATATTTTTATGTAGATTCAATAGGCCTACCTGATTTTGAACACAAGAGGGCAGTATAGCCCTATGTATGACTTGACTTTTATGTGACTAAATAGTACAATTACTATTTTTAAACTTATAAATAATTATTAAATAAAAAGAAAAAAGAATAAAATGGGTTTAGTTGTGATATTTCTATACTTTTATATAGAAATAAATGTTTTTTAATTACATTTTTAGAAGATGAGGCTTTTAGTGTTTCCTTTTTGTACATTATTTTAGTCCCTCACTATAGAAAAACCGTTTGAGATGTTTAATATCCGTTCACAATTTAGCATATTTAATGTATTTTCATAATTTTGAAAAAGTTTGGTGTGAATAAAATAAACCAGTTTGGAAGAGTAGCTAAAAACTCAAGAGTCTGAAATATCCAAAAAATCCACATTCAAACCAAAATATCTGACTTCCTTTTGCTCGGAGCTAATGACTGTAAATTAGAAAGTTGTCCGGCTCGGTGAGACCAATATATATACTGATGTTTGTAACTGTTGGTAAAACTAACCCCCCCACTTTTGTCAAAAGCATG